>NC_084789.1:13248481-13390236 GCF_028858725.1 Colius striatus | reverse complement strand
TCGTCGGCAAGGCGACCCTCTCTATGGTGTGACGGTGGAAGAGCTAATGGGTTTGGGACCCTTCCTCCGTACAGAGGCTCAGGCTTTGATAGGGCCTGATAAGTGCAGGGAGGCAATGTGATTAGTATGGGAGGCTATGGAAAAGGTAAAGGACCCAGGTGGAGTGCCAATATATATGGGAATCAAATAGGGTCGGGACGAGATGTTCGGGACCTTTATTGATAAAGTTGCCTCTGCCATAGAGAGGGCTGGAGTTCCGGATTATATGCATGGTGCCTTGTTAAAACAGTGCACCCTGCAGAATTGTAATTCAGCTACTAGGACAGTGTTGAGTACATTAGGGGCTAATTGGTCAACTGAAGACGCTTTAGAGTGTATGACCCAGGTCCCGACAGGTCAGCAAGCTTTTCTCGTGGAAGCTATTAAGGAATTGGGACTAGGATTAAAGGAGCAGGTGAAAGCAACTCAGAATCAGGTGTTAGCCGCCCTTGCACCCCTTCAAGCATCCGTTATGACCACTCAAAGGGGCTCTTCAAGTGGACGAATAAGGTGTTACCGGTGTGGCGGAATGGGACATTTCCGTCGTGAATGCAATGCTACAGGAATCTGGTGCCAAAAATACCAAATAGACAATCACAACACCGGGGCGTGTCGTCGCAGGTCGGGAAACTCCACTTCGAGCGCGTCGAACCGCAGTGGCCGCGCTCCGACACAAGTCGCCGCTGCAGCCCAACAGATGCCAGTAGCTGCCTCCAGCCAGCCACAAGTGGGAGCCTCGGAATGGACTTGGCAGCAGCAGTAGATGTTACCATTATGACAACAAGCCCACAGAAGATACCCACCGGAGTGAAAGGGCCAGTCACTATAGGGGGACGAGCAGTGGGCGCATTGTTATTAGGACGCTCGTCAACTACCATGCTTGGACTCTTTGTTCTCCCTGGAGTTATTGATGCTGATTATTTGGGAGAAATTATGATCATGGCCCACACCCCCTTTCCACCAATATGAATTCTGAAAAATCAGAGAATTGCACAATTAATACCATTGGAACAAATGTCAAAAGGAATAAAGCCAATAAAAGAGGACTTAAGAGGAGAAGGGGGATTTGGCTCCACAGGAGGACTTACATTATTGACTATGGATCTCAGTGAAAGGCCCAGACGCAAGATAGACCTTGAATTTCAAGGACAAAAAAGGTCCTTGATGGGATTATTAGACACAGGGGCAGACTCCAGTATTATCAGCCCAAGATGTTGGCCACAACACTGGTCCCTGCAGCCGACAGCAACTACTGTGACTGGGGTAGGAGGACTTACTCTGGCTAGTCGCTCTCCACTCATCTCAGTTCATCTGGATGAGAAAACCATAACTGCTAGTTTTTCTGTTGTGCAGCTGCCTCCAACTGTGCAATATCTTATTGGTCGAGACATACTAGCCCAGATGGGAATGGTCCTGACAAATGAGCACCCTTTGGCATAATGGCCGTTGCATGGACTTTCCCACTTCCTATTACCTGGAAAACAGACGAGCCAGTATGGGTTAAGCAATGGCCTTTAAAAAGGGAAAGTCTCCAGCATGCTCATGAGCTAGTGCAAGAGCAACTTGCCCAAGGACATTTAAAGTTATCTACAAGTCCATGGAACACTCCTATATTTGTTATTAAAAAGAAATCTGGCAAGTATCGTTTGTTACATGACCTACGTGCAGTAAATGAACAGATGGAACCTATGGGAGCATTGCAGCCAGGACTACCCAGTCCAGCTATGATTCCACAGAGTTGGCCACTGTTAGTCATAGATCTAAGGGACTGCTTTTTTACCATTGCCTTACATCAGCAGGATACACAACGGTTTGCTTTTACCTTGCCTGCAATAAATAGAGAAGGTCCCGACCATCGTTTTGAATGGACAGTTTTGCCTCAAGGCATGCGTAACAGCCCAGCTATCTGTCAGCTGTATGTTGACACAGCTTTACAACCCCTTCGACAACGATGGCCTAACGTTATCATCTACCATTACATGGACGACATCCTCTTTTCTCAGCCTGCACCATTTACGGAACAACAGGTGGAGGAGATTCGACAGGCACTGGCTCATTGCCACCTTGTGATAACTCCAGAAAAGGTTCAGCGTACAGCTCCATGGAAATATCTTGGATGGTCTTTATCAGAACAACTCGTAGTACCACAGAAGCTACAGCTCCAACTGCAAATAAAGACGCTGAATGATGCTCAGAAGCTCTTAGGGGATCTACAATGGTTAAAACCAATAGTGGGAATACCCAACGAGTTGTTAGAGAAACTACGACCACTTTTGAAAGGAACCAACCCCACGCGTCAAATACAAGTAACACCAGAGCTTCAGGATGCGCTTCAACAAATTATGGACTGTGTTATACAAGGGCAGGTCCAACGTCGTGATGTTGACTTACCTATTGACTTAACCATCTGGTATAGCACAAAGTATTTGCTTGGGGCCTTGACACAATCTCAAAAGAAAACGGGGGAGATATGGGTTCTAGAATGGATTTCCCCAGCCTTGCAACAAACAAAAACCCTTTTTCAAA
Source organism: Colius striatus (assembly GCF_028858725.1). Lineage (NCBI taxonomy): Eukaryota > Metazoa > Chordata > Aves > Coliiformes > Coliidae > Colius > Colius striatus. The sequence continues at coordinate 13,387,671 of NC_084789.1, read as the reverse complement.
AGATTGAAATGTTGGCGGGACTAATAAAAAAGGGTCGTGAAAGAGCATTACAAGTAGCTGGTGCTGAGCCACATACGATAAGGATACCAATGAAAAAGGACTCTTTACAATGGTATTTAGACAATACAGAAGACCTTCAGGAGGCGCTCTTAGGTGGTGGCAGTATAGTAGCAACAGACAAAATAATAAAAGCACCATTACAATGGCTAGGAAAATGGAATTGGCTAGTACGACCCAAACGGGAGCCAGCCCCCATTGCGGATGCGTTGACAGCATACACAGATGCAGGAAGAAAGTCTAGAACAGCGGCAATAACCTGGCAAGAGGAAGAGGAGTGGAAGCACCAACTAATAAAAGCAGAAGAGAAAGACACATTACAAACCTTGGAACTGTTAGCAGTAGTATGGGCTATGATGAACCTGAAAGGGCCCCTGAATGTGGTTACAGACTCATTATATGTTGCAGGTATCGTAGAGAGAATCGAGGACGCCTCCATTAAGGAAGTGCAGAATCCCAGACTATTTGAATTATTGATACAGCTGTAGAAGGCAATAAAGCTTAGGGAGCATGTTTATGCCATTATACATATCAGGAGTCATAAGTGGGACATTGGACTGGGAGAAGGTAATGCTAGGGCAGATAAGCTGGTCACAGTGACACGTAACATGCCTCTGTCCAAACAGATACTAGCCAGAGAAGCGCACTCCCTGTTTCATCAGAATGCATGGGGCTTACACCGAGAGTTTCAATTATCACTAAAGGATGCAAAGGCTATTGTTAGAGCTTGCCCCATTTGTAGCCATCACAATGGAGGTGTTAGCTTGGGCTTGGGGGTGAACCCTAGAGGATTATCTGCAAATGAAGTTTGGCAGATGGATGTCACTCATGTGGCAGAGTTTGGAAGACTAAAATATGTGCATGTAACCATAGACACATGGAGCAAATTCATTTGGGCAACAGCACAGACAGGGGAGAGGGCCATACATGTGGAACGTCATTTATATAGTTGTTTTGCAATCATGGGAATTCCTCAGAAAATAAAGACAGACAATGGACCGAAGTATGTTGAAACGGGGGGGGGGGGGGGTTTGCACCTAACTGGGAACCAATGATGAGCTTAGCTTTTGCAATATGTATGAGCCTGATTATTGTATCTATAAAAGAGCTGTATCTTTGCAAATAAAGTTGAGACTTGTTGCACTACAGGGTGGGCTTGTCTCCCGTTGTCTTCAGCATGCTGGTTGTATTTTTCTCATCATCCTGCTTTTTTTTTGCGTTCTGTTTCTTGTGGGTAGGAGAATAAACTTTCCTTACTTTCCTAAGTCAAGTAGTTGAGTCTTATTTGCCTGGAACTGTAATTGGCAGCGAGCCCTCCCTGTCCTTGTCTCCACAGGGTCCTTGGTTATCTTTTTTCTTCCCATCTCGCTGGGGCCTCTGCCATCCTAAGGAGGATGAGGGTGGATGGGGGGAAGTGATCAAGAGACTGTGTGGTGCTTTGTTGCCAGCTCGACCAAAACCATGACATAATGTAATCACAATAAAGGAAGATCAGATGCATATTAGAGGTTAGGAAACAGCTAAAGAATATTTAATCTCTCTTTCGCAGATTTTTATCTTCTTTCTTTATCTTATTATTTAAACCAGAGGCTGCTGCTGCCATTGGACATCCCTGTCCACTCATTTCAACCAGGAGATCCCATCTACATTTTAACCTGGAAGGACAAGACACTGAAAGAAAATCCTGTATTATCCCTGACAGGATAGACTGTTCTTCACAGTGTCTTGACTCTACTTTCTGTTATCCTGCCTATGTTTCTGCTTTTGACATGCATATACAATAGTGAATTGTTTCAAGCTTAATCGTTGTTCTTACAGTGTTCCTAACAAAGTTGTCCTCATTCTCTTGACATTTTGACATCACAAGTGAGCTTTGGCTTCTAATTTTATTCCTGCATGCTTGGATGATGTCTCTATTCCTCCCGAGTTACCTGTCCCTGCTTCTACTCTCTATATGCTTCCTTTTGTTTGAGTTTGGCCAGGAGCTCCTTGTTCATCCACACATGTATCCTCCTGGCAATTTTGCCTGACTTCCTCTTTGTTGAGATTAATCACTTCTGAGCTTGGAGGAGGTGATCCTTGAATATTAACCAGATTTCTTGGGCCTCTCTTTCCTCTAGAGTCTCATTCCATGGGACTCTCAAGCAGATCTCTGAAGGGGCCAAAGTCTGCTCTCATGAATTTCAGATTGCTGATCTTGCTTTTTCTCCTGCTTCATGGTGGCTGCATCCAAGGTTGCCTTTGACCTTCACACCCCCAATGTGCCTTTCCTTATTTGTGAGTATGAGTACCATCAATACTACAAACTGTTAAAGACTGTGCTGAGAGCATTGTGCATCAGGGTACAGAAGCACAGAAGGATATAATTTTAGCAGAAGACACGTGGATGATTAACACCTAAGGATCAGATAGCCAACTGGCCCTGCCCCAAAAGAGTCCCTAGGTACTGTGGAAGGAGACAAAGTCCCCATGTGCATGTACGAAACTGGCTGGGAAAGATGGATTATTCCTCCCTTGGGAAAAGGCAAACCCATTGGAGGGACTGCTTTCATTCAAGGACCTAGGAGTAAGGATGGAAAAGTCCAATGTGTGTCTCAAATAGATTTAACCCTGTGGGAAAACAATCCCTGATTTCAGTTGCACATTGTAAGAAGTACTACAGCAGGAATCACCTGAACCGACAGAGCCTTGCAAGAAGCTGGGCAAGTGCAGCAGTGACCAAACCTGAGTTGGCTTTGGTGCACAGTAATTTAGTACAATATTTATTGTTATAACTATTCCTTCTTAACTTGTTTTGTTCTGTTAAACTGTTCTTATTTAAACCCAAGCAGGCTCTTTTCCCTTTCTCTGATCCCCTCCCCGTTCTGCCAGGAGGGGGAGGAGTCGTGGTTTTTTTTTTTTTTTTTTTTCCTTTTCCTGGCTGGGCAAAACCACAACACTCGAACACTAGGGAATGATATCTGTATATAACAAAGGGGGGAGGAGGGAGGGGGGTGCTAGTGGTTACTTAGGATGTATTGTATAAGTGTAGGACCTGAGCATGATGTAAATGGTATGGAATAAAGGGTGGAGATTGTACTGGATCTGATTGCGATGGAATTAGCTTTATTCATAGCAGCTCACATGGTGCTGTGTTTTGAATTTGTGGCTAAAATTCTTTTTACTATTGTTGAACAGTGTTTTCATAGTGTCAAGGCTTTTTCTGTTTCTCAGTCTACTCCCCCAGCAAGTATGTTGGAGATTTTCAAGAAGTTGCAAGGGGACACGACCAGGACAACTGGCCTGAACTGACTAAAGGGATATTCCATGCCATATAACATCATGCTAAGCAGTAAAAAAACTGAGGGAAGAGGGATGTTGGTAGATAGCATTGCTCAGAGACTGACATTGGTCTTCTTGTTACTGAAAACTAGTTCAGAAGAAACTCTCTTAACACTCAATTTAGTATCAGAAAGCAGGTGTTACTTTAATCAGTGATGGGTGCATGGGGGCTAGTTCCTCCTAATATATGCACACCAAGAAATGAAAGTGTGGGAATAAAGAACTGGTAATTGGCAAAAAATATAAACTGACCTTCGGAGTGTGAGACTGATTACTGGTGAATGAGGTAATGTTACAGAATGCCCAGTTGCGAGTGTGAGAAGCAGTAGCATGACAGTGGAAAACAGATGAAATCTGAAGGTCAGTAGGATGTAAAAGTAAAAACAAATATTATGTAACTTTGACAATAAATTGGGGGCTTGCATACAGCAGAGCAGCATTTGCTCTTAGCAATGCTTCCCCTTCAGCAAATCAGAGTGGGTTTGGTATGTTTCAGTGCGTCACCCCGATCCCAGCTGGCCTGAGACTGGCAAGGGGTGCCCTGATGTGAGGCGAAGTAGTCAGTGGCGTGCTGGTATGCCGAGGAGGAATGATGTCCAGACCAAAAATATTTTTTCCTCTGCACCTGGCAAGTAACAGACAGCAGCGCCTGTCCATGAGAAGCTATCGGCATACATGAGTTCAGAAGGGAGTTTTCTTTTATCTCTTTCTCTCATCCGACCTTTGGGGAAGCCAGCGCTTCAGGCCCTCAGCGTCTGCCAACCAGCAGCTCCCGGCTTTGTGGCACACAGCTTGTCAGTGCCGCCTCCTCACCACCACCTCCCACCACCGCCGACCCTAGTCCTTCCACCACTCTCTCTCTCTCCCTCTCTCTTAAATCATGGGATTCGGCCTTTCTAAGGAACAAAAGTTGTATGTGCAAGCTTTAAAGCAGCTGCTGCAGGCTGCTCAATGTTCAGTAACAGATGATCAATTGCATGAGCTGTTGTGCTGTATTCGGAGTTATTGTACATGGTTCCCGGCAGAAGGGAGTGTAGATTTAGCATTATGGTACAAGGTGGGGCAAGAGTTTAAAACTAAAAAGGAGCTGGGGCTTGCAGTTCCTACCTCTGTTGTGTTTACATGGTAATTGATTTATATTGCTTTACAACCTCTGGTGGGAGAGGTAACAGAACCCTTTGAGATCCCATCTTGACAAAAGAAAGAAGTAAAACCTAGTGCCCCCTCTGAGAGAAACAAACTGGGATGCAAAGGGTAAAGATGATTAATTAGAATCCAAGCCCTCAGATTATTCACCTCCCTCCCCGCACACACACAGTAAAGCTGAGTGGCTGCAGCTTGACTCGCCTGACTTACAGCAGGTATATTGGAGGGAATCTCTAGTGGATATCAATTGGTCCCATGGGACTGGCAAGCACTTATACAAACAGTGTTAATGACAGCACAGTATTGTATTTGGAGGACCAAGTATGTAGATCTTTGTACTCAGCAAGCCATGGAAAATTTGACTGATGGCACACCAATAGGTTATGACATGCCAGTATTTTACAAATATTCCCTCTCCTGGACAGTGGAGCTGAAGTTACTGTATTGCACAGTGATATCGATAATAAAAACCTATTTCACAGATATGTGGATTGGAGGGAAGTTCGACCAGTCCTCCAAGCTAAGGTTGCCTTAACAATAGGAAATGCTAAGCTATTTACTGCTATGGTGTTAATTGCTCCAATTAAGGAGTGTGTTTTGAGTACTGATGTGCTGGCAGGACACATGGTTGAAACTTTAAATAGTCACCTTTTTTTTTCTTTTTTCTTCGGGACTTCCCAGGCAGCATTTGCTATTTGATCTAGAACTATCCTGTGTGGATTCCCAAAGTGGGATCTGGTTGTGCTGCCCGTGCCTACCAAGGTGGTAACTGTAAATCAATATCGTATTCCGGGGGCAGAGGAGGAAATTTCCCAAACCATTCAGGTACCTCAAGAATCAGGAATTTTTAGGGAAACTGTGACTGCTTTTAACAATCCCATTTGGTCTGTCCAAAAACCAGATGGCACTTGGAGAATGACTGTAGGTTATACAGAACTGAATAAAGTTACTTCCCCCCGCCCCCCTTGCAGTTATGGTACTGGACACAGTAACTCTTAGAGAAAAGAAAAAAATGAGCAAAAATTTAAAGCCTTCGAATGTGGTGATAGATCTTGCTAATATTGTCTTTTCTATAATTGCTTCAGAAAAGCCAAGACCAGTTTGCTTTACCTGGCAACAAAAGCAATATACTTTCCAAGTACTGCCTTGGGGCTACACAGTTCCTCCATTTGCCACCAAATGATAGCAGCTGATGTAGCACTATGGTCTGGTACTATCACTGTTTACATATTGATGATCTCTTGATTATGTCAGATTCAATATCAGAAATTAAAACGGCTGCTGAATCAGTGACAGGCACTTTACAAGATCAAGACTGGACAATTAATCCAAAGAAAATACAGGGCCCTAATACTGCTGTACAGTTTTGGGGATTATTTTGGCATGGACAAATTAGAGAAATATCAAATAAGGTACAGCAAACCGTCCAGAGATTTCCTGTGCAAACTGCAGTGGAACAGTTACAAACCTTTTTGGGATGTTTAGTATATTGTAGAACTTTTATGCTCATATTAGGGGAAACTCATGCCCTTGGAGATATCCCTGTATAAGGTATTCTCTTATGACAAGTTAACAGAAGAGCACAAAGATGTCTGGTTTAATGATGAAAGCACAGAATACACAGAAGCTACAGGGGAAATGGAATAATTTATATCTACAGATTGCACGATGGGGCTGAAACCTATTAGTCTATATGTGAAGATTCATATAGTAAACCCTGAGAATGCCATATGGTTCTGTACCTCAACTTCTCTTATTTTACATCCTTTGATAATATTAGATTCTTGAGTTCTTGTATTTCAGATATCTTTGACAAACAGCTGTGTCTGATCTAGAAGAGACAGTATTGGAAAAGTATTGCTGATATCATGAACCCAACAACGAACTGAAGTCCAACCTGAAAAAGTGAAGCCACAGCTCTTCAATGTGTGGACAATTACCCCACATCAGGTTACCAAATCCAAACTAATATTAGCTGAAGTAGCTGGAGAAACAGCGTATGTATTACTGAAAGATGATACTCCCGTTTTCCTCTTTTATCACAGGCTGTCTAGTTGGGCTTTGTAGTCTGTGCTGCAAACACATACACTGTATATATTTCTGCAAGATCAGTATGGCAATATTTAACTCAGCCTCCACTAATTCATCTGCCTTTTACATTGAAGGAGGTTCATGAGCCAGCAATGTGTCCTCATGGCCAAGAAGGCCAATGGCATCCTGGGATGCATCAAGAAGAGTGTGGCCAGCAGGTCGAGGGAGGTTCTTCTCCCCCTCTACTCTGCCCTAGTGAGACCTCATCTGGAGTACTGTGTCCAGTTCTGGGCTCCCCAGCTCAAGAGGGACAGGGAACTGCTGGAGAGAGTCCAGCGCAGGGCCACCAAGATGATCAGGGGACTGGTATATCTTTCATACAAGGAAAGGCTGTGGGAACTGGGGCTACTTGGTTTAAGGGATTACATCCCTGTGAGCCCAAGACCTGCAAATATTTAACAATAATGCTTAAACTGTCTACACTGCATCCTGAAGATTTCAAAGCAGTTAATAAACAGTTATTTAAGTCTCACAACAGACCTGTGAGGTAAATATGGCATTATCAGCAATTTACAGAAACAAGACTTTTATGAATGCAGCTGTGGTGGTTTGATCCTGGCTGGATGCCAGGTGCCCATCACGCCACTCTATCACTCCCCTCCTCAGCAAACTGGGGAGGGGAGAAAATAAGATGGGAGTCTCGTGAGTTGAGATAAAAGCAGTTTAATAAGCAGAAATCCAAGCCACGTGTGTGAGAAGCAAAATAAGCTGTTACTATCTACTTCCCATCAGCAGCGATGTCCGTCCACTTCCCGAGAAGCAGAGCTTCGTTATGCATATCGGTTGGTTTGGAAAGCCAAAAATTAAACTTGGCCCCCCCTTCCTGCTCTTCTCCCCCAGTTTATATTGCTGAGCTGACATCATATGGTATGGAATATCTCCTTGGTCAGTCTGGGTCAGTTGTCCTGGCCATGGGCCCTCCCAAGACCATGCCCATCCACAGCTATAGGTGAAGGTGGGGGAAGGAATGCTGGAGGGACAGCCCTGATGCTATGTGAGCAGTAGTCACAACATTGATATGCTATTAATACCAACAGTAAGCACAGCACTGCAAGAGCTACTTGCACCACTCCAGACCCACTACAGCAGCACAATCACATGCAAGCATTCACTAATTTACAAGGGCAGCTTCTTAACCTTCAGCCTTGTTCCTGAAATACTCCGGTCTTAAAAGTTTGTATCAGCATTCCCATGGGATTAGGGAGTGGGGGAGATTAGAGCAAAGTGCTAGGTAGATTGCTGCTCTGCCACCTCAGACAGGTTGTTTTGGAATGTTTATATAGATGACTGGACTGCTTGAACCATTTGCCACACTTTAAACAGGCATAAGGCTTTTCTCCTGTATGCACACAAATGTGCTTCTTACAATCTGTTAGGGTCAAAAAAGTCTTGCAGCAGATCTTACAGGTATATTTACGAGCACCTTCAACAACCAAGGCATTATGTTCAGATAAGGCCTTCTTACATTTTGAAAGAACATCTGCAGATGCCCTTGTCAACTGTGGTGGACCAGGTTGTGAAGGATGTCCATTTTCAAAAGAAGTGGTCCCATTGATTAACAGCTGGGAACTGGAAGTGTTATCTTGTAGCTGGGAGCTCCTGACAGAGGTCACAATAGGTATTTTGGGAGCTATGCAATGATAACCAGGAAAGCTACTAGCTCCACTTCTTAGAGATCCCATCACTGTTCTTGATGAAGAGTGCAGGCCCAAACCTGACCTTGGAAAATCCATACCAAATTGTTCAGAAGCCCTGTACCCAGAAGTCTGTATACATGGAAGAGTCATTGCATCCTGCATTGGTCTAACAAAATGAGAGTCTGCAGACTCACCAAATGGATTCTCTACATGGCAAACTGTAATAGAGGAATGACTACTAGCAGTCCCAGACTCTGGACTTAATAGGTAAGAGGCATCACTGTCCATTCTGCAGTCCCTTGTTGTATTTAGAATGTTATCATTGCTATTTTGACTTGCAAAAAAGTTACCACCTCTGCTTTTATTCAGAAAATTTGAGATACTGAAAGTGGACTTGTGTTCAAGGTTATTTGACACTTCCATAATATGTCTGTCTCTTATCCTATCAGTACTATACTGTTAGTCAGAAAAGCTACAATCACTGCTTTCAAGGCTCAGTTCTATCTTCTCTGTGCTCACCACTCCTCCTTACGCTTCAACAGACTCCCTGCCTTCTGCTTGAGAAGTGCCATCACTTACTTCATTTTGAGGTTCTGGGGAGCTCAAAGGCTCAGATTTGACTACCACCTTCATGTGCTCTTTTTCATTTAGACTGACCTCTGGATTAGGAAGTTGTTTTTTTCAGAAGTAGCTTCATGATCAAAACTGGTTTCCACTTGTATTACCTGAAATGAGATGGATATCTGTGAAATGTTTCCCCCACTGTTGTCTGGCTGAGTGGGCACCTGAGTGTCTTCTTGAGCACCAAACATAATACCACTTATCAGTAACGGCATCAGCCTCAGAATTGTCCACATTCTCCAGTGAATCTGCTGAAAAAAAAAAAAATCTTCTTGTGAATGAAATACTGACTTCCTGCTCTCTGGAGTAACATCTGAAATTGATTCATCTATGGTAGGTCTGATTCTCTGTCTGTCTCGATCATCAGAAGACTGTTTACGCTTGTGGAGACACAGGATAGGAAAGGTAGTACGTTGTTCTATGTTACTTCTCATCGATGAGCTCATGGTATTTAGTTGTTCCTCTGTTCTCTGAGTGGAATTTAACACAGAGCTCACAATGCTCAGCCCAAGCTGCTGAAGCATAAAGATCTTTGGATGTGTGCATTTTGCTCCTGAACTCTGTCCCTAGGTGAAGACATTGGTAGTGTCCTGGTAGTAAGGTAGTGTTTACATGCTTTAACAACAGAGTTCAAATGTAGGTGAGAAGCAAAAAGCAAGACATCCTCCAAGCTCTCCCCAAGCATTAGTGTAGAAGTGTACATCATATCAATCAGGGCAACAAAATCTTCTGCTGTCACCACTTCACTGTCCAGCTGAATCATGTTCATAGTTTGATCACCATCTGTTACAGTAAAAGAGAGCTCAGAAGTGTGTGCTACACACTGTTCTGTGAGCGACGGGCTTTGAAATGTCTGTTTCCCACCACAATGACACAGTCACAAAGTTGGCCATGAAGCCTCTGGTAGTTTAACTGCTGAAAGACTTGCTCGAAGTGTCCTGGAAAATCCATGATTCTATAAAGTAAAGCAGAATAAACTATAATGCTAAAAATGGATGGAGTTTGACTTAGATCACAATGAGAACAGTTATATATAAAAAAAGATAATGACTAAGAGACAGATGACCAAAAACCTTAATTTCCCATAAGAGACAGATGATGAAAAACCTTAATTTCCCACTATCATATTGATTTTATACTTATGCTGTCAATCCTGTGAATAAGCATAAAACCAAACAAAAGAATCCTCAAACCGGAATCTCTTATTGAGTTAACATAGTATAATAGCTAATATCACACTAAACATGTCACAGGATGCTCTACTGTGGGCTGAACAGTGCAATGTGGTTTCTGTTAATTCCTATTTAAAATAATATACCTCTTTAGTAAACCATCCAATCCTATTTTAAAATTTCTACTTGTGAAGAAGCCATCATAGTCTTAGATAAATTGTTCCTCATATTGAAAAATTTGAACATTTACTCTAGTCTGAATTGGTAGCTTCATCTTCAGTATACAAAGAGCCATTTTACACTGTTACACTATAAAAAAACTTCATTCAAATATCTGCCTTCTGCATAGGAACTTTTAAAGTAGAGTGATTACTTTCATGTGTGTGCAGCCATGAAGTACAAATATAATTTCCATACAGACATATATTCTTGTATTGGGTTTATGTGGCAAGGTTTTGGTAGCAGGAGGCTACAGTGGTGGCTTCTGTGAGATGCCAGAAGCTGCTCCCATGTCGGAAGGAGACAGTTTCAGCTGCTTCTGAGATGGACCTTGCTAATGGCCAAAGCTGAGCCACTCGGCGACAGTGCTAGTACCTCTGTAAAAACATAGTTAAGAAAGGGCAAAAAACCTGCTTTGCAACAGCAGCCAGAAGAAAGGAGTGAGAATATGTGAGAGAGAGAACTATGCAGACACCAAGGTCAGTGAAGAAGGAGGGGGAGGAGATGCTCCAGGCACTAAAACAGAGATTCTCCTGCAGCCCATGGTGAAGACCATGGTGAGGCAGGCTGTCTCCCTACAGTCCCTGGAGGTCCATGGTAGAGCAGATAACTACCCTTTGGCCCAGGGAGATCAGGATGTTTCCCATTTTTATTGAGACATGTTGTTAGGAAAGCTAAAGCACAAATGGAATTGAATCTGGTCCAGGATTTCAAAGATAACAATAAGGGCTTCTGTAAGTACATAGGTGACAAAAGGAAGGCTAGGGAAAATGTGGGCTAGCTGCTGAATGGGGCAGGGGCCTTGGTGACACAGGACACTGAGAAGTCTGAGGAACTGAATGCTTTCTACACCTCAGTCTTTATTACCAAGACCAGTCTTCAGGAATCCCAGGTCCCAGAGAATGGGAGAAAGGCTGAAGCAAGGAAAACATACCCTTGGTAGAAGAGGATCAGATCAAGGAGTACTTAAGCAAACTGAACATACATAAGTCCATGGGCCCTGATGAGATACACCCATGAGTGCTGAGAGCTGGTTGATGTCTTTGCAAGGCCACTCAATAATCTTTGATCATGGTGATTAGGAGAGGTGCTTGAGGGCAGGAGAAAAGTAAATGTGTGATAGTTTGAGCCTGGCTGGATGCCAGGTGCCCACCACACCGCTCCATCCCCCACCTCCTCAGCAAGCCAGAGTTCATTTCGTGGTTTACTCCTACATCTGGGACTTCCTTTTCCCCTGGTCGGGACAGTGGATGACCGAATTCTTGAGGCAGTTCTGACAGTCAGGCCATCATCCCACATTGATGAGGAGGTGCAGAGGCTCTCTTCATAGTTCTGTAACCAAGAAGATACCCTCTCCACTGTTGGTATATCCATGTCTGGATGATACACCATTGCCAAGATATTAGAATATGTAGCTGGGGCACTCTGAATCACTTTTCTCAACATGGCCTGTGTACACTGGACATCGTCTGGATCTGCGGAGGCCTCAGCATTATCTAGATCACCATAGATGACTTCCAAAACAGCTAATTCCCTTAGATATTGGATGCCTTCATCAGCTCTAGTCCACTTTCCTCGGTCATTTACAAGATCTTCCTTGAATGGGTATCTTGCCCTTACACTTGAGAGGAGCCGTTTCCAGAGACTACAAATTGAGGTCTTTTTTCCAATGCCTCTATCAATTCCCCGGTCCCTAGCAAGAGATCCCAGCTGTTGGGCTTCTCTACCTTCCAATTGCTGACTGTCAGCCCCGTTATCCCAATACCGGAGCAGCCAGGCACCAATCCTCTCACCTGGCTGGCGACTGTAATCTTTTCGCATATCTCTAAGTTCTGTTGAGGTGAGGGACCGAGTAGTTTCCATTTCCTTTTCGATTTCTTTCACTTCTTCTCCTGATCTCCTTACTGAAGGACCAGTTTCTTCTTCTAACCTTTCTTCTTCCTCCTCTTCTGCCCTTACTAATCGATGATATGGACCTATTGACCTCCTTATCCACTGTTTCTTTTTCACTACTGGGGCAACCACTGTGGTTGTTGTTTGATTCCCTGACTCAACCATGGTGGTCTCAGGCATAGTTTGAATTTCCACCTCGGCCATAGTTCTCTGAGAGGGCTGGACTCAACCATGGTGGTCTCAGGTACCATTTGAGTTTCCACTTCAACCATAGTTCTCTGAGAGGACTGGAGTGTGGCTCGGTAGGCAGAGGCTAGGCCCCAGTATAGTGCCTGAACCTGATGGGCCTCATTGGGGTAGGCAAGACACCCTTCTATCAGGTGGCGTGCCAGTAAAGCAGGGTTTTTTATCTGTTCAGGTGTAAAATCCCAGGTTACAGGAGGTGATAACCGTCCTAGGAATTTGCCCAAATTCATTCAAACACACCCTGCCACCCAGGGACTGGCCGCTTCAGGGGGCATTTTAATATGTTTCCATTGCAAATTTGTCCTCTCTGATACCCAGATGAGTCCAGATTCCACAAAATATCTAATATACCAGCCATATTAATTAGTAATATTAAAACTCTCATATAAGGGTGACTAAGGACCTGGGAAGTCTGTATAACAAAATTGTCTAGATCAGTCAGAGCTGAGGGGAAAGAGGTGCTTTGCCCCACGACCTCCACAAGATAGCTCCCACAGCACAGTAAATCCATCAGTAACAGAATGAGACTTGCTATTATTATTTGGGCCATCATGTTCCCAGGCCCTTTCACCCTTTTCACAAAATCATACAGCCAACTTAACAAAGCTATCAAGGTTAGAGTGCAGCACAGAGTCAGTGTTATTAGCATCATGTTCCCAAACATTACAAAGTGAAATATAAGCTGCATTACAGCAAGGCTCCGTGACCAGCACAGGAACTTTGCACTCATTGGCTTACTGTAATTGCAATGCAGTTAATGTAAAACTGCTATTATCGTGCCCTATGTTGGGCACCAAAAGGGCTGTGGTAGTTTGACCCTGGCTGGATGCCAGGTGCCCACCACACCGCTCTCTCCCCCACCTCCTCAGCAAGCCAGGGAAGGGGAGAAAAATAAGATGGGAGTCTCGTGAGTTGAGATAAAAGCAGTTTAATAAAGAAACAGCAAAGCCGCGCATGTGGGAAGCAAAGTAAAAGCAGATAAAGCTGTTACTCTCTACTTCCCATCAGCAGCGATGTCCGGCCACCTCCCGAGAAGCAGGGCTTCAGTACGTGTAGCGGTTGCTTTTGGAAGGCCAGAAATGAATCTCGCCTCCCCTTCCTGCTCCTCTCCCCCAGTTTATATTACTGAGCTGACGTCATATGGTATGGAATATCTCCTTGGTCAGCCTGGGTCAGCTGTCCTGGCCACGGTCCCTCCCAAGATCATGCCCACCCACAGGTATTGGTGAAGGTGGGGGAAGGAATGCTGGAGGGACAGCCCTGATGCTGTGCGAGCAGTAGTCATAATATTGATATCAACAGTAAGCACAGCACTGCAGGAGCTGCTGTGGAAAATCACTACCATCCCAGACCCACTACAAAATGTCACTCCTATCTTCAAAAAAGGCAAGAAGGAGGACCCAGGGAACTACAAGCTGGTCAGCCTCACCTCTATCCCTGGGAAGATGATGGAGCAGCTAATCTAGGAAACCACTTCCAGGCCCATGAAGGACAAGAAAATCATCAGGAATAGTCAGCATAGATTCACCAAGGGGAAATCATGCTTGACTGACTTGATAAACTTCTACAATGAAACGACTGGTTTGGTAGGGAAAGGGAGAGCAGTAGACATTGTCTATGTAGACTTCAGTAGGGCTTTTGACACCATCTCCCATGAGATTATCAAGGGGAAACTATTGAAGTATAATCCAGATGAACACATAATGAGATGGAATGAAAACTCTGAATGGTCAGGCTTAGAGGATGATGATCAGTGGCATGAAGTCTAGTTGAAGGCCAGTAACTAGTGATATACCCTGGGGTCAATACTGGGTCCAATCCTGTTCAACATTTTCATTAATAATCTTGATGATGGAGCAAAACATACTCTCAGTAAGTTTGCTGCTGACACAAAACTGAGGGGAAAGGCTGATATGTAATCATGCTGCTATCCAGAGGGACCTCAATAGGCTGGAGAAACAGGCTGACAGTACTCTCATGCAGCTCAACAAGAAGCGTCATGCTCTGCACCTGGGGAGGAACAACCCCAGGAACCAGTACAGAATGAGTGCTGATCAGTTGGAATGTAGCTCTGCAGAGGAGACCCTGGGGGGTCCTAGTGGACATAAAGTTGAAAATGAGCCAGCAATGTCCCCTTGCAACAAAGAAGGCTAGTGGTATTCTGGATTGCGTGAGGAGGTGTGTTGCTAGTGGGTCAAGGGAGGTGATCCCTCTCCTTTATTCAACACTACTGAGGTGTTGAATACTTGGGAGTACTCCATCTAATTCTGAGCTCCCCCAGTATAAGATTGTACTGATTTTGGCTAGGATAGAGTTAATTTTCTTCATAGTAGCTTGTATGGTGCTATGTTTTGGATTTGTGCTGAAAAGAGTTTTTAAAATACAGGGATGTTTTAGTTATTGCTGAGCAGTGCTTGCACAGTGTCAGGGCGTTTTTGGCTTCTCACCCTGACCTACTAGCAAGTAGGCTGGAGGTGTGCAAGAAGTTGGGAGGTTTCACAGCTGGGACAGCTGACCTCAACTGACCAGAGGGATATTCTATACCATATGAGATCATGCTCAGCAATAAAATCCAGGGGAGGAGTTTACTGGAGCGGCCATTGCTCAGTGACCTGCTATACATCTGTTGTCTGGTGGTGAGCAATTTTTTTTTCATCACTTGTTTTCCTCGCTTTTGCTTTTCTTTGTTTATTTGTCTCTTTTCTTATTAATCTTTCTCATATGAACCTACAAGTTTTCATACTTTTACCTTTATGATTCTCTCCCATATGCCACCAGGATGGGGAGTGAGTGAGTGGCTGTATGGTGCCCACTGGGGTTAAACCATGACAGTCCATTTTGGGGAAAATTTGGGGCTTAAAGGATTTGAGATAATGACAGATTTTATATTCTTGTACCTAAGTTATATCAGTGGTTGTGTGTGCAACAGTTTTAACAGCATATACAAAATCTGGTACAGCAAATGGGGATGGCTCATGTGTTGGTTACAGGATCCAATCCGGACAGTGTAGCAGTAAGGAAAAACATGAAAATGAAGTTTTTGAGAGGAGTGCCTGCTTCACTAAAACCCTGTGACAAATGCTATGGGTAATACAGGCACCCTAGAAGATACTTTGTGGGAAATTTGGGCCGTAATTTCAGGGCAATCTATTCAGGTGGTAAATGAAAGAAAGCTGGCAAAAGCAAATGAATTTACATTGTGGGTGATGAGGAAACAAATGGGGAATGATATTGTACAAGCTGGTATCCCTCAATCAGAAATAGATGGGATCACAACATCAGAAATGTTTTATCAATGGCAAAAGTTAGTTTTTACACTAAATAATGACCACCCCTATCCCCATCACCAATTCTATGTGCACCCTCCACTCCACCTACCACCTCAATGCATGACACTACATTGCAAATGCCAAAGCAACAGTAATGAATATTTGCCAGGTCCCCCAAAATTATCCCCATGGTAGCCCCTTGCCGTAAGGGGGACCGACATCCCTATGTTCCATTAAATATGGAGTGGCAGGCTGGAAGAATTTTACATGCATTAGCCCTCCTGGATACTGCAGTTGAAGTTACTGTATTGCATAGCGATATCATAGAATCATAGAATCATAGAATCATAGAATCATAGAATGGTAGGAGTTGGAAGGGACCTTTAAAAAAAGCCCCAGCACAGATATGTGGATTGGAGGGAAGTTCGACCCCCAGCCCTCCAAGCTGAGGTTGCCTTAACAATTGGAAGTTCTATGTCATTTCCCACTGTGGTGTTAATTGCCCCAATTAAGGAATATAAGGCTGGACAACTAATCCAAAGACAATACAGGGCCCTGGTGCTACTGTAAAATTTTGTGGAATATTTTGGCATGGACAGATTAGAGAAATACCAAATAAGGTACAGCAAACAGTCCAGAGATTTCCTATACAAACTGTAGTGAAACAGTTACAGACCTTTTGGGGACTTTTAGGGCATTGTAGAACTTTTATGCCCATACTAGGGGAAACTCTCCCCCTTGGAGATATCCCTACATCTCCTGTGGAGAAGGCATCCCCTTATGACAAGTTAATAGAAGAGCACAAAAAAGATGCCCGATTTACTGATGAAAGCACAACATACACAGAAACTACAGAGAAAATGGAATCATTTACACCTACAGGTTGCATGGTGGGACTGGGACCTATTAGTCTAGATGTGAAGATTCATATAGTAATCCTTGAGAATGCTGTTTGATTTTGTATCCCAACTTCTCCTCTTATTTTATATCCTTTGTTGATATCAGATTCTTGAGTTCTTGTATTTCAGGTACCTCTGACAAACACCTATGTCTGATCTAGAGGAGACAGTATTGGAACAGTATTAGTGGTATCGTGAACTCAATTGAAGTCCAACCTGAAAAAGTGAAGCCACAGCTCTCCAATGTGTGTAGGCAATTATCCCACATCAGGTTACCAACCCCAGACTAACATTATCTGAAGTAGCTGGAGCAACAGTATCTGTATTACTAAAAGATAATACTCCTGTTTCCCTCCTTTATTACAGGTTGGCTTGTTATGCTTTGTAGTCTGTGCTACAAGTGCATACACTGCACTTATTTCTGCAAGATCAGTATGGCAATATTTAACTCAATTATCCTCCATTGTAACTAACTCATCTGCTTTTTACACTGAAGGAAATATTACCAATCATGTAACAAGGTGTTTCATTGGTGTGACAATCCCAGTAGATGTATAAAAGAAATATAATATGTTAAGTGATTTTGATATTACTATTTCTCATCATTTTGGATGTTTTTCTTGTCTCCTCAGTAGATGATGTTTGTACACCTATGAACATTACAAAATTGATTGACTGTGGAATATTTCGTCCTTTGACACCATGAACACCGCTTCAATTATGAACACATGAGTTGCTTCAATATAACTGATGAATCAGTCAGCATAGAGGACGACGTTCAACTTCTCCGGCACTTAAAGTCTCACAAGAAACAATCTACTGATGTTGCCTGCCTGGCTGACCAGTTTAACTCCCCCACAGGATGTATGGGACACCTGATTCAAAGCATCGTTGTAGAGATATGTTTATTCCTTTTTTCTATGTGTGTTTATCGCATGCCTCTTGGAATTGCCGTGTCCCACACCCCACAAACCCAAATGAACACCTCCAGCTTTGCCAAGGCTAGTAAAAGTGGTCTCTTGAGGGAGGGGGGGAACATAAGACATGCTCAAGTGATCTGCAGCTGGAGTGTCAAAAAACATATATCAATGATGCTAATTGTTGCTTAGCCCTGTGTGCTTTGCAAGTAGGACATCCTTGTTTAGATAACATAGGCCTGTGATGGACTCAGAGGCACCTATCGGACATTCTCGAAATTCCCTTCCTGTTGTGGGAAAGATCAAAGCACAGTGGAAAATTATGCCTGAAAACCAATTCCTGATTTACAGGTGAAAGCAGCAGGTCTGAAGTCTTTGTCTTTTTGCTCTGCTGCTGGCAGGACCGAGTTCCAGTGCTACATCCCTTCTTGCGTGCCTCTGCCCGGTTACTCTTTCAGAGATCCCCCAGATTGTGAGGTAACAAGAATAAATTTGCTCTTGACATTTTATCTGTGGTTCTGTGGTTGTTACTACATCCTGACTGTGTTGGCTCACAGTCTCTTCTCCCAAGTAATGAATGATAGGCCAAGAGGAAATGGACTCAAGTTGCACCAGCAGAAGTTTAGATTGAATATTAGGAAGAACTTTTTCAGTGAGAGGGTTGTTAAACACTGGAACAGGCTGCCCAGGGAAGTGGTGGAGTCACCATCCCTGGAGATATTTAAAGGATGTGTAGATGAGGTGCTTAGGGACATAGTGGTAGGCTCGTCAGTGTTAGAGTGTGTGCTTAATACAGTGTTAGAGGGTGTGCTTAATAAATGCTTGAATTACGAACTTATAATTGATCTCTCCACTGGGAGAATGGTCCTTCAGGTACCGACTGCTCCAGCATAAGTCCCTTACAGGATCACAAGTCCTGACAGCAAACCTGTTTTCTGGCGTGGGCTCCCCTCTCCCCACAGGCTCCCAGGTCCTGCCAGGAACTTGCTCTGGAGTGAGCTTCCCACAGAGTCAACAGCCTCCTTCAGGCATCCACCCACTCCAGCTTGGGGTTCTCCATGGGCTGCGAGTGGATGTCTACTACCTGGTCGTCCTCCATGGACTGCAAGGGGACAGCCTGCTTCACCATGGTGTTCACCACAGGTCACAGGGAAGCCTTTCTTTCAGGGCCTAAGTACCCTCCTCCCCCTCCTTCTCCAATGACCTTGGTGTCTGCAGAGATGTTTTCACATTCTCACTCCCTATTGATACTACAGTTTAGCAACGTGCAACAACTTCTTCTCCTTCTCAAATAGGTTACTTACAGAGGTGTTACCTCCATCACTAATTGGCCAGGCCTGGGTCAGTGTCTTTTGGCCCAGCTAGCACAGGAGCACCACAACAGTCTCTTGCTCGGTGCCCCCATTCACCCCCACCCTCATTAGGATGGCAGAGGCCCCAGCAAAATGGGAGTAAAAAGATAAGCAAGGTTGTTGTGGATTGAGACAAGGGCAGGGAGGGCTCACTGACAGTTTCGGTTCTGGGCAAAACAGACTCCAGTACTCGACTTAGAGAAGAAAGTAGAAAAGTTTATTCTACAAGAAACAGAACAGAATAAAAGCAAAAAGGGAGTAGGATGATGAGAAAATTACAACCAGCACTTTAAGATCTCCCTCCCCCATCCCTCCTTTCTTCCCAGGCCCAGCTTACTGCTCCGGATATCTCTACCTCCTCTGGAAGAAGGATGGAAGAAGATGGAGGAAAAAACCTCCTCTTCCGGCTTCTTCTTAAAAAGTGATTGTGGAGGCGTCTAATTGTCTCAGCCCCAGAAGTGGGTCTGGCTCAGAGCTGGGGAGAGTTGTGAGCAACTTCTTACAGGAGCCATCTTTACAGCCCCTTCCCCCTTACCAGAAAAGGCTGTCATGTCAAACCATGACAGCCAGTTGCAGGGTCCATCTTAGAATGGACTGACCCTAACCGTATGAGCTACAGGGGAAGCTTCTGGCAGCTCTTTGTTTAAAGAAGCCACCCCTGTAACCCCCCTGCTGATGTGCGGAACAAACTCTATAACACTGTTAAGGGTTATAAAGCAGGTATGTATTGTGCCGGCAGGTGCGAGGGAGATAATTCTGCCCAAGTCGCACACCTTATTGTCTAACAAGGGGCTACTCATAGTGTACAGATAGGGGTGTGCATAAGCGCCTACTACATAATCATGACCTATCTCCGCTCCGTATTGTAATAAGGTCGCATCGAACTTGCGCTTGTACAGTGTCTCCTGGTAAATTTCCATGCCACAGAGCAGGATGCAAACAATTCTGTTTTCCACATTCCAACTCATTATCTGCAACTGTCTGCACACCGGCTTCTTCGTTATCAGCATTCAGGATCTTCAAGGCCTTCACTGACGAACGGTTCGAATTCCAGTGAGCTGAGTTATGGTGTTAGTTTACAGTGAACTGAGTCCTAATTTCTTAGGTTTTTACCCTCTGTATGTCTGCTTTTGCTCATCAATTCCCCCCTGTCTTTTAATATGGGCAAATTCATTTGCCAAATGCATATCTATCGCTCCAAGAAGGATTGGAAAACAATTCACTTGAAAATTACCTTTTAACGCATTTTTATGCGCACTAGACATGGAAGCCAAAATTGTTAGTTGTTGTTGCATTCTCCAATTCCAAATAAACAGCATAGAAGAGAAAATAAAGCTAACTAAAACTAGCATCCAAAGGATAATAATGGGGTGACACAACTTATTTAGAACGCCAGTCGTGGTAGGGGACCATTCAAACAGCACATCCCACCTACAGTGGTTTGTGTCTTCTCTTACTCGTTTCAAGACCCTGTTTATTCCCTCTGTGTCATGGTGGACTGTTATCAGGGTCTTTTCCCGTTTTCTTGGACCTCATCCATAAATTTTGATCAAATCCTGATGTTTCATCAATTGCTACATCAATGTAAGATTCATTCCAATAGGTACAGGTGATAATTGGATTTTATCGGTTGGTTAGATATGACTAGTGCCAAATAAGAAAAGTCACACCCAACAATCTTAATGAAGTTACAATACAGAAATTAGAATGATTCTTGCTTTCCATAATTATCTATTACTATAGAGGTATGACCAGTCCTTGGACACACACAACCTTGGCCAATATATATATAAGTACGGTCTTCTGGTTAGCATCTGGATGGATCTCAAAGGGACAAATGCTTTGCCCGGTGTTAAGGCAGATGTCTTGGGCATCGAGTGTATTACTTTCACAAATGAGTCCTTGTTGCTCTCAAGTAACGCAAGGCTCCAAATTTACAGTTTGCCACTTCCCGTGCACCATTCATGTCCATGTTCTGTGTTCAGAAGGACAGAGCACAGTTTTATCATGGTTTAGTGTAGTAGGTGTCTGGAAGATCTGGGGTTGTAATGCGAGAGGTGGAGGGTACAGAAGAGGTGGGCACGGGGTTGAGTGGGAGGAGGTGCTGGTGTTAGCAGATAAAGGCACAAGGGGTTGGAATAAAGTATCATCCATGCTGAGTGTGTGGTGATCCTTGTCCCCTCAGTGGGGGTGGGCTGAGTGATCCATGCGGGAGGCCTGGTGGTGTTACCGGTAGCGGCAACGGTTTAGTCCTAATGTAATAATGGGGTGGATCACGTATATTGGAGCATTATGCATAGTCAACACAAAGGCCGTGGCTGTTATGGCAGTGACGGGGTCATAGGTAAAATTTACCAGAGTCCACCAGGATTGAAGCTCCCTCTCTAAGTCTGTGGCACTGTTCCAAATCACTTTCCAGATTTCAGTGGGGATTTCACCACCCTCTTATATAATTAATGCAGCCGCCAACTGCATCCATAATTGTGCCTGTATACAAGTGAGGGCCAAAGAAACATTGTCTTGGACTGTAACAAGTGCATTCACTATCAATTCATGGTCTTTCTCTTCCACCTTTCCCACCTTGGTAACACTTTTGATAAAAATCGCTTGGTAGTTCCTAACGCTGACAGAGAATATTGCAAAGGTTGTTGTAATCTTATCAGATCGCTAGTTGCCAATCTATTCATTACTATTTCTGAATCAATTTCATTTAGGACCCTCAATCCTGTCCCCAATATGCCAGTTAGATCTCTCTGTGTTTGACCCCTAAAGGGCCCTTGTTTCTGCAGCCAAGCTGTCCAGCCCTCAAAAGATGTTTTCAGGAAAGGAGGGTGTTGTAGCGGTGCAAGCTATATTCATTCAAAGATGTAGAGAATCTAGGTAATGCACATGCAGAGACATACACAAGTAACATTGTTCAACCAACAGAGTTGACATGAAGCCATCCTTCCTTTGCTAGCTACTTCCTTATATGCTGCTTCTGGCCATGTGATCACCCAGGGCCTAATTTATTAACTTGCAGCACCTGTTCTTGATAATTGGAAGTAGCTTGCCAGCTGCATTAACTTGTCCCTACCATCTTTATTCAAGCTGGCTGATCTAAGCCACATTTGTGCCTACAATTCCCACTTTTTCTTTTTGGACCAGCCAGCCTTCAGCAACACATTTCAAAATTAAAGGTAAATGAAGAAAACATAAATATTTTTACCCATGGCCAGGAGTTTACAACAAAAGGTCAATAATAGCTACGTTGCTGAACAATATAATACAAAAATCCATAAACTCAAAATAAACATAATCTGACATATGTTGCTAGGAGGGACGCATACTGGCAAGAAGGGATGAGTTCTCTGTAACTCCACTGATATTTCTGTTTCCTGGATGTAGTTTCGGACTTTTCTTCAACTTCTTTAGCATGCTGATCTGTGAGCATTATCTGTAAGATGGAAGTATCTCTTCATCCGTAGAAAACACACCATTTTTGCTTTCAAGTTTCCAGTGGCCGACTTGTTACGTTCTTCAATACTTTTAATGCAATACAGATTTCTGGAGGAATTTACAGCAGCATATATGACGCCACAGTTGACAGGGTTTACATTTTAATAGGGTGATGGATTGAGGGTGGATCACTTGGTTCTTCCCTCAAGATTGTTTTTTCCATTGGTCTGACAGTCATGAAGTCTTTTTGGTTGATGTGGCTTGATCCATTTTGCCGGAATCCCCTGGGGACCTTGATCTGTAATGACACAAGCATAGCCTCTTCCCCACGTTAACAGATCTGCAGGTCCTTGCCACTCTCCAGTAGTGGGATTCTTATACCAAACTTTAGGTTTGTCAGTAAAATCCAAATCCCCACTCATTTGGGCAAAATATGTTAATGCCGGTGGTTCATTCCGGTTTGCCACAATTCTGAGATGATTCATTGTATAAAGGGCTTTCATTAGTCTATCTTGAGGGCTCTTCCCCCATTTTTTGTTTTTTTCTAGCAGCCGTTTTAAAGTTTGATGAGTACGTTCGATAATGGCTTGACTGGTAGAATTTCCTGTGATTCCAGTAGTATGTTTAACACCCCATAAGTTCAGAAACTTGCGTGTTTTACTGGCTATGTATCCTGAGCCATTATCAGTTTTTATCTCTCTTGGAACACCAAGGACTGCAAAACAACTCCTCCAATGTCTTATGACGTCTCAAGCACTGTCGCTCGTTAAGGCTGTGGCTCAAACCATGGCTGAATAGGTATCAATAGTGACATGTACTCGTTTAAATCGTCCAAAAGGAGCATAGACAGTGATATCTGATTGCCATATTCCTAATGGTGCCAGACCCCTGGGATTGACTCCTACTCCTAGGCCGATTTGATTCTGGCATGCAGGGCACGTGGAAACAATACCCTGAGCATCCGATATGGTCAGGTAAAACTGCTTTGCCAGCATTTTCGCACCTTGGTGAAAAACATCGTGCATCCTTCGGGCTTGAGAAAATTTGTCAATTATTGGACCCGTAGGTATCAATAAAGGAGCTGCTACTATCTTGTCAACAATTTCATTGCCAACTGATAGGCCATCTTTTAAGCCCAAATGGCTTTGAATATGTCCAATATAATAAGCAGTTTGACGTTCATTTATCTGATGCCAGAGCCATAGAAATAAGTTATACAGATTCTGATAAGAGATTTCTTTCAACAACGCTCTCTCTAATCGAGTGACGGCATCGACCACATAGAGGGAATCAGAGATGATGTTTAATGGGACGTCTGGCCATTTCTCAAAAGTTGTAACTACAGCCCTCAGCTCCAGCAGTTGAACTGAACTGCCTGGGGAGTGAACAGTTAGACTTTGCCATTTTCCATTCTCCCACCAAACCACTCCTGCTTTGGCTTGGATCTTACTTGCATCGGTAAAAACAGTTAGGCCTTTAACAGGTACTGCCGGTCTTCCATTTGAAATTTAACAGAAAACAATTTATGGGCCGGATAATGATTATTTATAGTCCCTGAATATGACAATAAGGCCCACTGTAATTCATCAGACTGTTGCAGTGCCCAGTTCAAGAATTCATCTGTGAGAGGAACGAAAATGACGTCTGCCTCAATCCCTGCTATTTCCAGCAGACGTCTTCTGGCTTTAACTATTATTTTCACAATTGCTTCTAGTCTCATGGTAATTGTTTTTTGCAAATTATATGGCAAAAATATCCACTCCAGGATCCTCAATGGGTCTTTCGCTACTGAATCCCATTGCATCAAGACTGCCATTACATGCTGGTTTTGACTTATCACAGCAATATTAATTGACAAGTCAGGACAATATCAATGACTGTAGTTATTGACTATCTTGTTTCCTATCTTTTCTATTGCTTATATTTGCTGCCAGGACAGTTTTTGCGCACTTTCAGCCTCTACTGAGCCTTTTAACAAAGGCATTAGTGGTGCAAGATCCTCATTTGTGATACCACATATGGTTGGTACCCATTGGATATCACCTATTAGCTTTTGAACGTCTGTTAAATTAGCAATTTCTGTTTTAATTGCCACCTTCTGAGGATAAATGCGCACACTAGTGATAATATTACCTAAATATTTCCAAGAAGCATGCATTTGTACCTCCTCTGGCGCGATCACTAACCCAGAGATGCTCAACCCTCGCTTCACTTCTTGTAGAACCTGATGCTGGTCCAGGTCTTTTCCTACAATCAGCATATCATTCATATAATGGTAACATAAAACATGAGGGTATTTTTTGCACAGAGGTGCCAGCGCCCAGGCAACATAAGTTTGACAAATAGTTGTCGAGTTCTTCATTCCCTGAGGTAAAACAGTCCATTGATATCGTTTTGCTGGCTCTTGTTTGTTAATAGATGGTACTGTAAAAGAAAACTTCTCACTGTCATCCTCATGTAGAAGAATTGTGAAAAAACAGTCCTTTAGGTCAATCACCAATAGGGGCCATTCTTTTGGAAGCATTGCAGGAGAGGGTAATCCTGGCTGTAAAGCATCCATATCCTGCATCACTGCATTAACAGCATTTCCTTCCATCTTCTAGTTGTGCCCATCCTTTAGGAGGGACTTTTATCCCTAGGTCTGTCATTAATTCCTGATCTAATTTGGAATATTTAACATCTTCTTGATCATCCGGTTTGCTGTTTTTGTTAGTTGAGATTAAAGTTGAAATTTGGACTTCACATTCTCTTTCTGCTGCCCACTTAGCCTCAATATCAACCAATCTGTTATCTTTTTCTGGATCAGTGTTACCTCTCATATGTCTATGGCAATTCATAATAGCAACTTTGGCTGGTAATCACACAGCTTCCAGAAGATTAAGTATTTTGTCTGCGTGTTTAATTTGTTTTCCTTGACTGGTGAGAAGTCCACATTCCTTACAGATTGCTCCATGGACATGTACAACTCCAAAAGCATACTTAGAATCTTTCCGTATATTTATCTTTTTCCCTTTTGCCAGTTCTAATGCTCTGGTTAGGGCAATGATTTCTGCCTTCTGAGCAGATGTTCCAACAGGTAAAGGTGCAGATATGATTACCTTGTAAGTGGTGGCTATTGCATATCCAGCTTTACAAGTACCTTGTTGGACAAAACTGCTACCATCTGTGAACTAGGAATCATGAGCATCATCCAAAGGCTCCTCCTTTAGGTCTGGTCTGCTGGAATATACAACCTTGATCATTTCTAGGCAACTGTGGGTCAATGACGCAGTAGTTGTTTCACTGAGGAAAGAGGCTAGATTTACAGTGTTGACAGAGACCAGCTCTTTCCAGGACGATGAAGGACAGGCGGACCACTGCTCTTGAGGCAAGTGATAGTTTATTACTTCTTCCTAGGCTCTTTTTATAGTCAGTACATATCGCAAAGATCATCAGTTCACATCGACAAACAATATGAATATGTGCAGTTTCTATATGCTACAGAACAATCAAGTATTATCTACAAAATTTATGATGTTGTTTACTACATACTTTTAGTGCAAGTTCCGTGACTGCAAAACATCTGGTATTGTTATTTGTCGCGTACTCTAAACACAGGATGTACCTGATTAGACCAAGAGCTTTGTTCCCATGAAACCAACCCTTTCAGGCAGGTTCTTAGAAAAGATTAACCCTTACCAGGCAAATCCTTTCGAGGGCCATTCTACCCTTTCAGGCAGAGTGGTCTCATCATTTCACCCTTTTTCTTTTATTGCGTGTGAATTGTAGCAGGAACATGTTGTGTAGTCATTAGTTGTAATTTTTTAATTTTTATACTTGTTTGTTTTAACATATCATATATTGTACAGAACATGCAAGGCAACGCTACAATCAACACCACTATACATAAAGCTGCTCCTATAAGGCCATAGATTCCTTTATAAAATGAAGATAAGGATGGAAAAGAGGCTTTTAAAACACTAACAAAATCATGAGCACGTTGGGCAAGAGGTAACTGCAATTCTTCTATATTTTGTAAAGAGAGAATTTCTCCATGCAATTGTTTTAAGTTAATTGAAGAGTTGGCATTATTCCATATTATGCTAAGCCAATAAGCAAAGATCTGTAATGATGACCAGTAATCAAGATCATGTTGTCGTCGAGGTTGTCGTGGTGTCAACATCAGGCATTGAAACCTCTTTCGTAGCTTGCCCATCTTCGTTTTTGGCATGTCGAACGCAACGTTCTGGAATCCACCGGGGCACAGGCTCATCTGTTGGGAAAATGCAAACATATCCTCTACCCCATAATAAAACTGGGTCAGGGCCTCTCATAGATCCATCGATAGGATCTTTCCACAATACTGCAGGTTTCTGCTGAGCTGGGGATTGCCAATGACGATCAGCAGCTGAAAGGCCAGCTGCATCGAGAGTAAAAAAGTTTAAAACAAAAAGAGCATGATTTAACAAAGATAAAGGAGTATCCTTAATTCCCCATGTCCCCGTTTTTAATTTCTTTAATTGTGTTTTCAGAGTAAGATTAAAGCGTTCAATCATGCCCTGACCCTGTGGATTATAAGGAATCCCTGTTTTATGTATTATAGAAAAATGAGCACAAAATTTTGCAAATTTAGCACTAGTATATGCGGGGCCATTATCTGTCTTGATAGTCTTTGGTATACCTAATATTGAAAAGCAGTGCAATAAGTGTGAGATCACTTGTGCGGCTGATTCTCCCGATAAAGGAGTAGCTACTGCAAAATGAGAAAAGGTATCAAGGGTTACATGGATATAAGAGAGGTGGCCAAAAGAAGGATAATGAGTAACATCCATCTGCCAGAGATCATTAGGTAAAAGACCTCGAGGATTAACTCCATAATGAGGAATTGGTAAAAAAGAAACACACGAAGAACATGTTCGAACAATTTCTCTAGCTTGTTCTCGAGAGATATGGCACATACGTTGTAGAGTAGCTGCAGGTAAGTGATGCAGAGAGTGCAAACGCTGGGCTTCTGCAACAATAGCAACAGTAAAACGAGTTAACAAATCAGCCTGATTGTTGCCGTGACTCAAAGGTCCAGGTAATTTAGAGTGACTACGAATGTGTCCTACAAAAAGAGGTGCATCTCTTATTATTAAGAGAGATTGAATCAGACCAAAATATCGTTGTATAAAAGAAACTTTAGAAGCTATGACAGGAACTGTTTCTAAAAATTGTAATGAAGTGACAATGTAACGACTGTCAGAATAGATATTCAAAGGCTCAGAAAATTTCAACAGTGCTTGATAAATAGCATACAACTCAGTCATTTGTGCAGAAACATTCTCTAATTTCCAAACATATTGATCTGTAGGGGTATACAAAACTGCTTGTCCATTAGATGATCCATCTGTAAAAACAGTCAATGCTCCTGTTATAGGAGCTCCTTTAACGACCCTAGGAAAAGCTAAAGAATGATAGGTAGCAAAACTAAGAATTTTATCAGAAGGGAACTTTTGTGTTATTTCTCCAGGAAAAGCAGCTAAGGCTACAGCAAAATCGTCTACAGTGGCCATCAGCCAAGTAATTTGAGCAGGCGTATATGGAATTCCAATTACTGTTGGCTCTTTACCAAGATGAGTAATACACAACTTGCGTCCCTGTTTAATTCGTTCTGCTACCTTTTGAGGATATGAAACAAGAACACCTTTTGCAGAGTGAGATCCGTGTACCCAACATAAAACACCATCCTGATACAGGACTCCTGTAGGAGTCATTACTGTAGGCAAGATATATAAAGAGAAAGACTTTGTTATGTCTGCATATTGTAATTGAGCATTTTCTATGGCTTTTTCAACCAATCGAAGAGCTTGTTTTCCCTCTTCTGTTAACTTGCGAGGAGAAGTAGGATCAGGGTTTCCCTCAAGTATTTTAAAAAGAGGATGCAAATCGGCTGTCGTTAACTTAAGAAAAGATCTGAGCCAATTAATGTCTCCCAAAAGTTTCTGAAAATCATTCAGAGTTGTCAAAGAATTTGTTCGTATGGCAATTTTTTGTGGCATAAAAGATTTAGGATATAGTTGAAACCCCAAATATTGAAAAGGATATGATTTTTGTACCTTTTCTTGTGCTATTTTCAAACCACGTTTAGTTAACATCTGTTCAATATGAGCATAAGCATGTTGCTTCATCGATAGATGAAGCTGCTAAAAGGATATCATCCATATAATGGATACAAAGAACATCAGGAAACTGTTATCTAGTCGCTTTTATACTTTCATGAACAAATTTTTGACAAAGAGTAGGACTATTAGCCATTCCTTGAGGCAATACTTTCCATTGGTAGCGTTCCATAGGTTCACTAAAATTTATGGATGGTACGCTAAAAGCAAATCGGCATTTGTCATCTGGATGTAAGAGGATAGTGTAAAAACAATCTTTTAAGTCAATATTTATTTTTTCAAAATTCTGAGGAATGGCAATAGGGCTGGGTAAACCAGGTTGTAACGCTCCCATGGTACACATTGTTTTATTGACTTCTCTCAAATCTTGGAGAAGTCGCCATTTCCCCGATGTCTTTTTTATAACAAAAATAGGTGAGTTCCATGGCGATGTGGAAGTTTCTATGTGACCTAATTGTAATTGTTCTGCTACTAATTGACGAGCAGCTTGCAATTTTTCTTTAGTTAGAGGCCATTGATCAACCCAAACAGGATGATCTGATTTCCAACAGATTTTATCTGCATACATAGTTACTGATAAATTTATCAAACTAACTGCTAGGCGTATAGAGGTATGCGCCCATTTGCGTCAAGATATCTCGGCCCCACAAGTTAAGAGGTAAGCTTTCTAGTACATATGGTTGAATGGTACCAGAGTGTCCCTCTTTGTCTGTCCAACTTAACAACTTACAGCTTTGAAGAGGCAAATTTGCAACTCCAATTCCTTTTAGATCAGCTGAAGCATGCTGTAAAGGCCATTCTTTTGGCCATTGTTTTAAAGTCATTACCGATACATCTGCTCCGGTGTCCAAAAGTCCCGTAAAATTTCTACCATCAATTGTTAACTGAAATTCAGGTCTCTGATGATTGATGGGCTGTAAAAGATAAACGTCAGTAGATCCAAAACCGCCTGTTCCCCGAATGCGGGAATCAGATTTTCCTATAGATGAAACATAAGGAATTAAAAGCAACTGTGCAATCTTTGTTCCTGCAGGTAGATTAAAGACAGAAGTTTCAGATTGTAACATAACTTTTAACTCTCCTTCATAATCACAATCAATTAGTCCTAGTATAACTCGCAATCCTTTCATACTCAGACTACTTCGTCCCAATACCAAACCGCATGTTCCCGCAGGTAATGGGCCATATATCCCTGTTGGGATAGCTTGTGCCCCCATTTCAGGTGTTAATACGAAGTGGGAGGAGGAACACAGGTCCAGTCCGACACTGTGACTGGTGGCTCGGTGGAGTTGTGAAATGGATTGTTTAGCTGGTGCTCTGAGGTTTGCACCTGCACAGGATACATCCCCTGTTTGTTTGGGCGGGCCCGGGGCAAGCCCATTGAAAAGTTTCCCGGCTGTGTCAAAGAATTTCCATTCTTATCATATTTAGATCGGCATTCATTAGCCCAATGATTACCCTTTTTGCATTTTGGGCATAAACCTAGATTTTTTCCATTATTACTTGGAATCTTTTTATTAGGACATTGACGTACTTGATGCCCCATTTGACCGCAATGAAAACAACTACCAGGGGGGCCTGCAACTCGTCTGTTTTTCTTAAGTTGCATTGCAGCCAGAACTTGTTCAACAGGTTTACCCTGTTGTGCCGCAGCAGTAACTACACCTTGAATATATCCAGAACTAACATCAGAGCATAGTCTGTGTGGTAGTTTGAGCCTGGCTGGATGCCAGGTGCCCACCACACCGCTCTATCCCCCACCTCCTCAGCAAGCCAGGGAAGGGGAGAAAATAAGATGGGAATCTCGTGGGTTGAGATAAAAGCAGTTTAATAAATAAGCAGCAAAGCCGCGCGCGCGGGAAGCAAAGCAGAAGCAGATAAGCTGTTACTCTCTACTTCCCATCAGCAGCGATGTCCGGCCACCTCCCGAGAAGCAGGGCTTCAGTACGCGTAGCGGTTGCTTTGGGAAGGCCAGAAATGAATCTCGCCTCCCCTTCCTGCTCCTTTCCCCCAGTTTATATTACTGAGCTGACGTCATATGGTATGGAATATCTCCTTGGTCAGCCTGGGTCAGCTGTCCTGGCCATAGTCCCTCCCAAGATCATGCCCACTCACAGCTATTGGTGAAGGTGGGGGAAGGAATGCTGGAGGGACAGCCCCGATGTTGTGCAAGCGGTAGTCATAATATTGATATCAACAGTAAGCACAGCACTGCAGGAGCTGCTGTGGAAAATCACTACCGTCCCAGACCCACTACAGTCTGATATAATCATTTAACGTGGATTTATTTTTCCAAGGCCGTAATATGGATTGACAGATATTATTAGCATTTTCATATGCTAGCTCTTTAACTAAAATCATAGCTGAATCAGTGTCTTGTATGAGCCTAGCTGATGTTTGTAATAAGCGAGATACAAAATCGTGATAAGGTTCATCTGGTCCCTGTCGGACTTTTGTTAACTCTTCCCTAGATGTCCCATGTCTAGGTAATCCTTTCCAGGCTTTCAAGCCAATTTCTCGAATAGCATCATACGCCGCAGCAGGGTAAGTTAATTGTTGAGCTAAATCAACATGTTGCCCTGTTCCAGTTAACATTTCATAAGTAATTCCCTGTTGGCGAAAAAGCGGTTTTTGAGAATAATCTTGACAAGAATCCGTAAAGTCTGTAAGCCATAAGAGATATTCTCCCCCAGATAGAGTAGCTTTAGTTAAACCTTTCCAATCCCATGGAGGAAGGACTTCAGCTGCTAATGTTTCTAAAATTGCAGTAGTATATGGGGCTGTTGCTCCATACTGAGCAGTGGCAGTTTTTAATTCTTTGAGATTTTTAAACGGAATTGATGTATAAGTGGCTAAACGAACATTAGCCTGAGTCGGGTGAGGAGCATATGTTATAGGATAAGCATGTAATATTTTTGAAAAACCACTTACATCTTCACCTTGTTGTTTAGCTTGCAATAATGATAACTGCAAAGGTGAATGAGATGGTATTTGATGATAAATGTCAGGTGGAGGAGGACGCTTACCAGCCTCTATTGCGGGTAAAACAATAGGTTGCTTTAAAGTCTTTTGCTGTCGTTTTGATTTAAAAGGTACTTGGACAAATACTTCATCACTATCGTGATGATATTGAGCAGCTTCTCTTTCTAATTCAGCCTCTTCATCAGAAGATAATTCTTCTGATTTAGGTATTTCATTATTTTGTACTAATGGTCGGCATTTTTTACCTCTCACTTTAGAATACATGAGAAAAGGATTCTTAAAATCAGATTTTTGAGAATTTTCCAAACCTTCACTAATTGATGGATATTCAGGAGGAGCAGAAGGAAGGGAAGTAGAAGCAGTAGAAGCAGAAGGTTTTAAACCTGAGTCTGCTGAGCGAGATCGAGGATGTGTTTGCCGTTGCCATTTATCATATTCGGTATCGCCTTGCAAACATTCTTTAATTAAAGTCCATAAAGGGAAATCATCTATAGGAATCTTGTCAGGACCATTAGCAGCATAATAACCTTTAATATTTTCACCAACCCTATTCCAGGTTTCCAAGTTAATAGTGCCTTTATTTGGAAACCAAGGGCATACAGTATCAATAAATTCTAAAAATCCACCCACTTGTTTAGTGGTTACAGATATATTTTGGCTTTTTAGCAATGTCTTAACCATAGCTACAAACAGCTGTCTTTCCGTACTATGTACATGTCCCATTTTACACCTTAATGATTTACACCTTCCTAGTAGTTCTGCCCCCCTTTATTTCCCCTTTTCCTTACCGCGGTTCTGTTGATTCAGAGGCAGCTCACCCTGGTCAAAGGCAACCGAGCTTCCCGGGTTTCGGCACCATTTGACAGAGACCAGCTCTTTCCAGGACGATGAAGGACAGGCGGACCACTGCTCTTGAGGCAAGTGATAATTTATTACTTCTTCCTAGGCTCTTTTTATAGTCAGTACATATCGCAAAGATCATCAGTTCACATCGACAAACAATATGAATATGTGCAGTTTCTATATGCTACAGAACAATCAAGTATTATCTACAAAATTTATGATGTTGTTTACTACATACTTTTAGTGCAAGTTCCGTGACTGCAAAACATCTGGTATTGTTATTTGTCGCGTACTCTAAACACAGGATGTACCTGATTAGACCAAGAGCTTTGTTCCCATGAAACCAACCCTTTCAGGCAGGTTCTTAGAAAAGATTAACCCTTACCAGGCAAATCCTTTCGAGGGCCATTCTACCCTTTCAGGCAGAGTGGTCTCATCACAGTGTTAGTGACTTCTAGTGAAACATCATCAGATTCCACCAGGATAGCTTGATATTTCTAAAATCTGGATGGGAAAGCCAGTGATTTCCTTTTTGCTCCAGAATAGCCGATACGGTGTGAGAGACCATCACTGTCATCTTTTGGCCTAGAGTAAAGTTTCAAGCTTCCTCAATGTTCAGTATTACTATAGCCACAGCTCGTAAACATCCTGGCCAGCCTTTGCTTACTTCATCTAGCTGTTTGGATAAGTAAGCCACAGCTCTTTTATGAGGCCCTAGACGTTGGGCCAAAACTCCCAAGGCAATGCCTTGTTTTTCATGAGAAAAGAGCCAGAAGGGTTTTGTAATATCTGTCAATCCCAAGGCTGGGGCTCTCATGAGTTCCTTTTTCAGAACATCAAAAGCATTTTGAGCCTCTTTTGTCCATACCAATTTGGCAGGACTATTTTTCAAAAGTTCATAGAGAGGCTTTACTATTATCCCATAGTTATAGATCCACAGCTGGCACCAACATGTCATTCTCAGGAAGGTTTTGAGTTCCCTTCACCGTTCCAGGTAGTGGAGTCTTACAAATAGCCTCCTTTCACTCAGGTCCCAATTCTCGTTGTCCTCCAGAGACTTCATATCCCAGGTAGGTCACTCGCCACTGAACCATCTGGGCCTTCTGTTGAGAAACTCAGTAGCCATTTAGTCCAAGAAAATTTAATAGGCTTTGTTCTGGTTTAACAAGGAGCAGCTTTTGGCTTAGTAACAGGGGGAGCGGGTTGCAGTGAAGACCCGGTAAAGAGTTTGCGGACTCTCCCCCGGCTCCTGGGTTCAGACCCACCTCTGGCCCGGCTGGGCCAATCTGGCGCCTCGGCAATCACTATTTAGGGGACGGGAATTCGGAATGTGAGTCAGGAGGTGTAAGAGTGATACAAGATGGAGGCGACCACGCGGGCCCTTCAGCCAGAGGAGGAAAGAAGGAGAAGCAGTAGACCAGAGACCCCTCTGCAAGCCGTGGCGAGAATGCAAGCTGTGCCCCTGCAACCTATGGAGATCCATGGCAGGACTGAGAGTTACCAGCAGCTCCGTGTGAGTGAGCCCAGACGGGCGAGGGACTGTGTGGGGAGACGGCCGTGGCCCAGGCCGTGTTGGAGAGACTGCACGTCGCAGAGCAGCCCCACACGAGAGGCAGAGAGGAGCTGCAGCCTTTGGAATAAGTGGGCGTCTGAGCAGCCCGTGCAGGTCTGCCATGCGTGTGAGTTACCCCACGGACTTGCAGGGAGGATGGGTGCAGAGTCCACCTGTCCTGAGGAGGGACAAAAGGCAGAAGCTATCGGGAACAGACTAACTGAAACCCCCACTGCCTGCCCCCCCGAACCGTTTGGGGGGGGGGCAAGGTAAAAACACCGGGATCAGGGCTCTGAGCCCGGGAAGAGGGGAGGTGTGGCAAGAAGGTGTTCTTAAAAAGGCTGGTTGGACTCTTCATTGATGTATTACTCTGTGTTGTTTCATTTTGGTTATGTTTTGGGTTTTTGGGGGTATGTTTTAGTTGATGTTGCATTAAATTGGGTTTTTTTTCTGTTTTCTTCCCCAAACCGAGTGGCCTGGTCTGTTTTGTCCTGAACCTTAAGCGGCAATTAAGCTCTCCCTGCCCTTGAGCAATTCTCAGCCTCTTCGGTACTCGAGGCTAATCGTGGTCTTTGTTCCCTGATGGGCCTAAACCAGGACAGGCTTACAATCCACTGGATACAGTCTGATTTTGTTTCAGTTGCTATCAGCAAGTCATCTACATATTGCAGGAGAGTTCCTTCCTTAGAGGGAGCTTCCCAACTTTCTAATTCTCGTGCCAACTGATTTCTAAAGATTGTTGGGCTATTTTTTTTTTTTAAATCCTTGAGGTAACACCCTCCAGGTAAGCTGGGTTTTCTGTCCAGAAGTAGGACTTTCCCACTCAAATGCAAGCAACTTTTGACTTTCTTTGGCTAAAAGCAGGCAGAAGAAAGCATCTTTCAAATCTAACACTGTAAACCAGATCTGATTCTCCCTAAGTTTTGTAAGCAGGGTGTAAGGGTTATGTACCACCGGATGTATGTCTTTAGCAATATTGTTTATTGCTCTGAGATCTTGCACGACTCGGTAAGATCCGTCAGGTTTCTTAACCGGTAAAATAGGAGTATTAAATTCTGATTGGCATTCTACCAAGAGTCCATGTTTTATAAAATAGTTAATTGGATTTTCAATTCTTTTTTGATCTTCCAATATCAATGGATACTGTTTCTTTCTGACAGGGGTGGCACCTTCCTTAAGTTTGATCACTATCAGGGTAGCATTTTTACTCCTTCCTGGAATTCCTGAAGCACATACTCCTGGATATACCTGATTGACAATTTCTTTGAAGACTGTTGTTACTTCAGTAGTTTTAGCAGGAGTTATTTTATCTAAGCTCAGGATATCAATTAGTTGATTTTCTTTTACTTTAAATAATATCTCCCCTTGTTTAAATTCTATTTTGGCTTCCAATTGTTCTAATAAATCTTGTCCCAGCAGGGATTTAGGAGTGTCTGCAACATATAAAAATTTGTGTATTCCAATTTGTTTCCTCAATTTGTATTTCAGAGGTTCACAAAAGAATGCCCTTTTCTGTTGGCCAGTTGCCCCCACTATGTCCACAAAGTCTTTGCTTATGGGCAATAATTCAAAACAGAAAAGAGCACCAGTATCAATTAAAATCTAACCCCACTTTTTCCTCCAGTGGATCCACCAAGGTAGATTCCTGAGTCCCTGCCAATTAACTTCAGTAGAGACTATCCTTCTAGGGTCCTGTAAAAGCTTTGGACATTCCCTCTTCCAATGCTCCTCCTGTTTACAGCACAAACACTGATTCGGTCCTATCCTGCCACAAAACTCTCTTTTACTCTCTTTTCATGAAACCTCCCTCCATTATTTCCACTATACCTTCTCGTACTATTTTCACCATTTCCAACTCCCCTTCATCCTTCTTCTCCGATTTCTTTCCAATCCAATGCAGACACTACTGCTCCTGTCAGCTTCTTTGTTTCCACTTCTCCTCTGTTATTCCATCCTAACCTGTCCCAAAACTCTTCTTTGTCACTTCCACAAACCCTCCTATACCACTTTCAGCTCCCTCTTTTTCTCTGCTTTTTTTCGAACCAGTACAGCCATTACCACTCTCATCATATTCTCCATACAGTGCTCCTCTATGTTACAAGCAGTAATTCACAATTAACTCAGCTCCTTCTGCCCTTTAGAGCCCTTGCACTTAATTTCCACAAACAACTAACTTCCGTCTCGCTCAGACCAAATTCACTACTCTAAACTCCTTAAAAATCACCTTTGATCCTGGGTTTCCACCCACACAAAGCTTATCCAGTTTAAACAACACAGGGCAGCAGCAGGCAGCTCTCCGGACAGCATTTGTAAATATAACAATCGCATTCTCTGGTTAGATTGTAATTATTTTTGCATCAGTTAAACTCCCTTGCTTTCCAATCAACCTCAGACAATTCTGGGTGGTTGTGAGCGGCTGGGCTTAACTCCTGAGTGATGTCCAATTAAACAAATTATTGTATTTAGGAGTAGAATTTAGACTCAAACGCTGTTTTTGCTTAAAATTCTTTGGGACAACAATATTTCATGCTCATCATTACACAGATAACAAGGAACTAATATCAGTGGTGATAAGAAACAATTTTAGTATTATCATTCGCTTTTGTCCTTCTCTGGTCGTATCCCTCACGGAATACTGGAACTGCAGATCAGGACTCTGCACTTGCTTCGTGCTTATTTGCACGTCTCAGTCACACACATACACACACCATCAACAAAATTTATTTACTTCACAAATATATTGGCAACCAAAAATATGTAAAGGGATAGGCAAAACTCAGAAATCCTTATTACAAATTCCAGGTCTATATTAGCCAGATTTCGGTGAGTTAACTAGACCGAGCAGTTACTGTGTAGCAGTAACTGGACAGTGCAATCAGCTCATTTTGTTAATTCCCAGTTAAAGGGGGTCTTTTTGTGTGTGGACGTCTCCCACAACTTACAGGTCCCACACAGGACATCTCCCAACGAATTATGGATCCCCCTTCCGATGACCAGTCCTGGTCCCAAGTGGGACTCTAACCCACACAAAATAAAGAATACCTTTATTTCTCATGATGGTCCTTGTCTGCTCTCGCAGTGATCTGGCAGGGCGAGGAGGCCCTCCAGGAAATCCTAGGATGCACCTAGAGAGTCCTGTTCCTTAGCAGGTCCTGCAGTCGAGTAGAGAGGGTCCCATCTGGGGTGCCAAATTGATGCCGTTAAGAAGCCAGTCAGGACTCAATAGCCAATGTGACTATTAAGCAAGTATTCTTTATTGCAGTGCTGGGGAACACGGGGGATTTCTCCACCAAACATGCCCACCTCAGCCTTTGGATTTTCAGTTTATATTTACAGCAAACATAAATATTCATTACATTTCCAGGAAAGGGCCCACCCATAGTCCTCTCTTGGTCCACACAAGTTACGCCTCCATCACGCTTCTTTTGGTGTCCTCTTGCTTCCTTCAGTGGTCATTAAGGATCGCTGTTGGATTAAGATCCAAACTTTCCTTGCGATGTATCTTTACCCCTTGGACAGGATGAAAACTGGCCTAAAAGCTCTGTCATCCCAGATAATAGTTCCTTTTAGGGCTAGGCAGGTCTTGTAATTGTCAGTGGTATACAATGTCCAAATGTCCAAGTGTAGAACTAACATAATAGCTTTGTCATCCTTAGATATTAATTTTGTTTAGGAACACACCAGCCTTGAAACTATCAGCGCTTAAGCAATAGTTATGTTACAAGAAATAGCTGTGTCATTCTAATAGCTCTGTTTGTGGGCTTGCAAGGCTAGCAATTTCATAAAACTATATGTATGATTTTCTAACTAATATTTTAAGTTTTAATAAGCAAGCTTCCATAACTTAAACTTACCTATCTACCTATGAATCACTTGTATATGCCTAACGCCCCAAAAGCCCTTTTGGGAAGAGATTTGCTGGAACAGTTGGAAGCTACAATTAAATTTTAAAAAGGTCACATTAGCTTGTAGGTGAATGATCAAAATTATATACAAATAATGAGCATGTTATTAACTAATATTAATACAGAAGGTAACATTACCGACGACATCATGAACCAAGTATATCCGGGAGTATGGGCTATGGATGTACCCAGAAGGGTGAAAAATGCCCCATCAGTGGAGGTAAAACTTGAAGAAGGACAAGAGCTGGTAAGAATTAAACAGTATCCCTTAAGGAGGGAGGACAGGGAGGGGATTCAACAGATAATAGAAAAATTCTTGCAAGTGAGTCTAACTTTATCACTCCCATATTACCAGTCCACAAACCAGATGGGTCTTATTGGATAGTCCAAGATTTGTGGGCTGTCAATAGAATAACTGAGGACCTCTACCCCATGGTAGCAAATCCTTATACCTTGTTAACTGTGCTAATACCAGACTTAACTTGGTTTACTGTTCTAGATTTGAAGGATGCCTTCTTTTGCCTCCCTCTCCATGAAGCCAGCCAAAAAGTATTTGCATTTGAATAGGAAAGTCCTGAAATTGGATGTAAAACTCAGCTTACTTGGATGGTGCTGTCTCAAGGATTCAAAAATAGCCCCACCATATTTGGTAACTAGTTAGCCAAAGATCTCGAATCATGGGAAGCTCCACCTGAAGATGGAGAACTGCTGCAATATGTAGATCACATATTAATTTCTACCAAAATGAAGGATGCCTGTCTAATCTGGACGGTGAGTCTTTTAAATTTTTCGGGGCTCCAGGGGTATCAAGTGCAGGGACCACCTCACGGAACGGGATTCATGGGCTATACATCAGATCAATATGATCAATGCAGAAGCTGTTTATTTTAGCATTCAATCACATTGTATATGTTATTCATTTCTAAATACATGATGTAATCTATTATGATTTGATAGCTCAGTCTATCGTGCTCTGTTCACACGCCTAATAGCAAAATGTGATTTGTTAAGCTTAACTATGACCATATCTTGATAGTAGCAATTTCTACATTCCTTTACCTAATTCCTTCTTTATCTAATTTCTATTCTAAGCTTACACAGTTTCTTTCCCACACACAGCTGTCTTCATATCTACATTCTAATAAGCAACTCATCCTTGACTATTCTTTAGGCCCATTGTTCACTGAATGATATAGCCAAAGTCTGAGGCCTGCATCTGAGGCCTGTGTCTGAGCCTAATGCAGCTTACGGTCTCATATAACCAAAGTCTGGGTGGGCCACATGTCCATTTTCCTTCAGATACATTGCTACAATGGAGTATCCAAGAAAAAGGCTCAGACAATCCAACAGAAAGTGACCTATTTGGGTCATGAAATTAGTGTGAGAAAAAGAATATTGGGACAAGCTAGGAAAGAAGCTATCTGTCAAACACCCAGACCACAAACGGTAAAGAAACTGTGAACCTTTTTGGGAATGACTGGGTAGTGTCGATTGTGGATCTATAATTATGGACTGTTGGTTAAGTCTTTATATGCGATGATAAGCACAGAGCAAAAACATCTGCAATGGAATAAAGAAGCTGCACAGGCCTTTGATCAGCTAAAGAAGGCTCTGATGTCTGCCTCAGCCCTAGGACTTCCAGATGTGAGTAAACCATTTTTTCTGTTCTCTCATGGAAAGCAGGGGATTGCCTTGGGAATATTGGCCCAGGATTTGGGCCCATATTGTCAGGTGGTCACTTATTTTTCCAAAAAGCTGGATGCCACCGCAAAAGGTTGGCCTGGATGTTTACAGGCAGTTGCAGCTGTTGTGATAAACATTCAAGAAGCCCAGAAATTTACCCTGGGTCAGAAGATAATGGTGTCTCACACAGTATCCACAGTTTTAAGAAGCAAAAGGGAAACATCGGCTCTCTCCCCAAAGGTTCTTAAAATATCAAGCCATAAAAGTGGAACAGGATGATGTGGAAATTATGGTCACTAACATTGTCAATCCAACTTCATTCCTTAGCGGAAACTCAGGGGAACCAGTGCATCATGATTGCTTGGAGACCATCAAAGCAGTATAATTCAAGTCGCCTGGACCTGAAGGAGAGTCCTCTGGACAATGTGGAAAACTGGCTTACAGATGGGAGCAGCTATATCCTACAAGGGAGAAGATATGCAGGGTATGCAGTCACGACCAGTCAAGAGGTGATAGAATCGGGATCACTACCTACAGGAACCTACGCAAGTCAGAAGAGAGCAGACAGGCGGTAATTGCAGCGCTCCTCTGAGAATAGCTCTCCCTTGCGACCGGGCCTCAGGGAAGAAAACTACATCTACCAAGAGCCTTTGCGCATCCAGCGCACGCGCACATGATTCGCGCCTCGCGTGACAGCATCAAGAGCATTTTTCTGGGGGTGGGGTGAAGGAGGCGTAGTTATGGGCTGGACTACAGCTCGTAGCAGTCTTCTCATCTAATCTTGCGTGTGTGTATGGTTTCCTCTTCGGCTGCACACTGCTGTAGTCGCCGTAGGTGTGTGGGGGGAAAGGAAGGAGCGAGTGAGTGTTGCGGTAAGGAGGGTGTGAGAGTTGAGGGTTCAGCCGTTGTTGTCGCTGCTAGCTTGGACTCATGATTCCTATATGCCCGGTAGTTTCGTTCACCTATGGTGAGTAATGGCGCTCAATGTTTATGTGTGTCCGTGCGCGCGGGAGTCGGTGGTGAGGGGATGCGTCCTGTTGCCGGGCAGAGAGGGGGAGTGGGGGGGTGTCCTGAGGCACCGTGTCTGATCTTGCGCTCTTGCCCTCTTTCTGTTTCTTGTTTGTCCTCCCTCTCCCCTCGCCGGGCCTCTTGTTATGGCCCCGACCACTGTTGCCGCCGCCTCATGGTTATCGTCGCCACAGTCCCTAGCCGGCTGGGAGAAGATGCCAAAATGGCCACCGGCAACTACTTTGGTTTCACCCATAGCGGTGCTCCTGCCCAATATAGGTAACTGCTGCGACCCCTCCTTGTCCTGCCTCACCGCTCCTTTTGTCCAGACGTAGAGCCATCTTTTCCCTCTTTGCCTCCGGTCCCGTGTTCGCGGTCTCCTTGTCCACTCGGGGGTCAGTGCTCGGGACTGCTCCCATCCCCTGCCCCACATGAGGGCTTCTCCACCGAGCTCCTCAGAGATGGTTGTGTTTAAGACCCTTCTGCTTGTTTGCCTCGCCTGCGGATGTGTTTCCTTACCTTCCTGGCAAGGGCCTTCCTGTATTCCCAGTGATGTGAGGGTGGGGAAGTGGAGCTGGGCAACACAGAGGAGGATAATTAGCGGCAGCATCGGGTCCTAAGGCCCTCAAATTAAAATGGCTACTTGTGGTCAACAACACCAGCTAGTTATACTCTGCTACCTTCGGGTCTTTTTTTCCTTTAGCTTGAGGGAAGATGGGGCTTGCTCCCCAAGTCTTTACCTCCCTCTATATCAGCGTGGGAGGACAGAATCATTTTTTTAACATAGGTTAAAATTACACCAACTCAACCTATAGGAGACTGGATGAGCTGAAGCATTAGAAAACACAGGGGACTGTCTCATTCCACTCAAGCAATGTTATAGTTAATGTCTCGGAAACTAGAGTAGGTACTTTTGGGGCCAGATACCTTTTAGAAAGATATCTTAATTAGATATCTAAGACTAGGAGCAGGTCTTATATCACAACAGCTCAGGGACCTGAAACTACATCTTGTATAGATATACTGCCTTAAATCTTTGTATCTTTATGCATTCAAACTGTATATCAGAGTGTTAAGAAGTAATAAATAGCACTTTATCTGAAATCAAATTACATAATTTATCAAAACCCAGATACAATCAGGAACTTCTTTGCATTTTTGGCTTGTATTGGGAGTAGCACCTTGAAGTCTGTATTTGAATCTACGTTATTTGTTTCCTAAATATGTAATGAAGACCATTGACTCCTAATTCTTGGTTAAAGGAAAAAACAGAAGAATAAAGTGAATATGAGGGGTTAATAACAAATTAATGCAGATGTTTGATGAGCTAGTTAACAGTAACAAAATTACATACCTGACCTAGTTTCAGGAATATACTGTTTTATTTGGGGGTCTTGGAATGGCTCCCAATCTCGTCTTATTTGTTCTTTCCTGGCAATAGACATGAAGAACATTAACTATTATACATTGGAGTAAATAAGAACTAAAGGAGAGAAGTTTAGCTCATCTCTTGTTCTTTTAAGATTGAGTGCTCACATTATGTTTATGTTGTACTTCATGGTTATAGTGAAATTTGAAACTGAGTTGTCATGAGGTAATGAGTTTCGAATTGGCAGAGAGGATTTTTTTTGATGAGTAAATAATCTACAAGTGAATAATAAACTGAGATCTGTGTATCTGCAGTTTTGAAGTGGAGATGATTTTTAAAGATATTATTTCTTTTATTGTGGAGCTGAGGTGATTTTATAGACTTCAGAACCTGAACAACTCATTTGAAATTTCCTTCTGAACTGCAGTATAAAAACATATAATTGGAATGAAGTTCAGTTTCAAAACTTTTCATAGTTAATCCTAAATGTGTTCTTGAGAAAATGGAAAAACTCATTGAAATAAGGTTTTTCCTTTACTATCACAAGCATGGTATACTTCTCTGTATATCAGTAAAAGACTGCATCCTATAAGTGGT
Source organism: Colius striatus (assembly GCF_028858725.1). Taxonomy (NCBI): domain Eukaryota; kingdom Metazoa; phylum Chordata; class Aves; order Coliiformes; family Coliidae; genus Colius; species Colius striatus. The sequence continues at coordinate 13,345,314 of NC_084789.1, read as the reverse complement.
TTGTATTTTTGATACATCTGAAAGTGAAGAGACACAACAGTGTTAAAGCAGCCCTTTCATAAGAATACATTTAATATTTTGAGCAGAAAACACGGGAGTCACTTAAAATGTCTAAAAGGGAGCTTACCTTTATGAAGCAGATTTGGCAGGTCCTTAATAGCTTGTTTACCAAGTGCTACACAATGTGTATTGCACTCCAGTATATTTGAGAGATGGAGATGTCAGGAGAAGATAATAAAATATGGCAAAAAGTCCTCTAATATTGTTACTATTATTCAAAGTAACAGTTTACAGAATAACAGAATTTCTGCATCATTAAGAACTAGGATAATAGAGAATAAAAATGGATGTTTATCTGTGTAGCTAATACATAAATGAGTCTTGTAAATCTGAAAAAAAAACCCAAAAAAAACCCCACCCAAAACCATAAAACCCTACAGTTTCTGGCAACAGGGCTAATCTATTGATTTTTTTTTTTTTTTTTTAAGTGGCTCGAAATAGCAAGTTGTTTTAGGAGGGCAAAGCAGACATTTGAAACTGAAAACCTTTTTTTTTTTTAAATATATGCCATTTAGAACTCCTAGTGCTAGTTTTCTTATTGCAAGTAACAGAAACATATTAAAGACATTAGTCACATCTTTTTGGATTTTCTGAGTACAATTCACAACTGAATTAAATGTGGATGAAATGTAAGTGATCTTTTAAGCAATCAGGAGCCTAAGATGGGAAGAAGGTGGAGTCCAGGCATGCAAGTCTAATAAGAATATTTTTTCTGTGTGTTTCTGCTGTAAGAATTTTTGGGATTTTGAGGGTTTTTTTTTTAAATACACGGGTTCTGCCAAAAACACCTTTTCTTTAAAAATATTACTAAATACAAGGGAGTTATGGAAATGTCTTTTGCAAACGTAATAGTATCTATAGTTAAGATGCTTTGTTTCTGATAGTTATGTCAGAATATTGCAGTATTTAGACAAAAATATTGAAACTTCTTCCTTTTGGGTTTGAGCATAAGCATGCTGTATTTCCACTTTGACATTGAGTATGCTTACTTCAAGTGAGTTTTCATTTTTTTAATTTTTCTTTTAAAAAATAGGGGATACTACCTCCTTGATAGGCATGGAATTGGTTTTGAAGTATCTTTTAATAGTACTATGGAGATATGAAACCCTATACGGATTCTTAAATGTTATTGAAAAGCAATTCAGGAAATGTACTAAAAATTTCAGAATAATCACTCAATCTCCATTTCATGTCCTTGTTCCAGATAGTGTTATTTTGTCCAGTTTGCTTTGTTTAAAAATAACTATTGTAGGCTTTTAATCATAATGAGCAGTTATAGATCAATTAGAGACCTGGGAGTCCTGGTTGCTAATAAACTAAACATGAGCCAGCAATGTGCCCTTGTGGCTGAGAAGGCCAATGGCATCCTGGGATGCATCAAGAAGAGTGTGGCCAGCAGGTCAAGGGAGGTTCTTCTCCCCATATACTGTGCCCTGATGAGGCCTCATCTGGAGTACTGTGTCCAGTTCTGGGCTGCCCATCTCGAGGGACAGGGAACTTCTGGAGAGAGTCCAGTGCAGGGCCACCAAGATGATCAGGGGACTGGAACGTCTTTCTTATGAGGAAAGGCTGCAGGAACTGGGTGATGCTGTTTAGTCTAGAGAAGGGGAGACTGGGGGCTTATCATTAATATTTACAAATATCTAAATGGTGGTTGTCAGGAGGTTGGGGCATCATTTTTTTTCCTGTTGTATCTAGTGACAGTACAAGGGGTAATGGGAAGAAGCTGGAACACAAAAAGTTCCATTTAAACATAAGGAAAAACTCTTTCACTGTGAGAGTGATGGAGCACTGGCACAAGCTGCCCAGGGAGGTTGTGGAGTCTCCTTCTCTGGAGGTTTTCATAACCCACCTGGACACGTTCCTGTGTGACCTGATCTAGGTGGACCTGCTTTAGCAGGGGGAGTTAGACTAAATGATCTCTAAAGGTCCCTTCCAACCCCACCATTCTATGATCCTGTGGGACAATATATTAGTTTCAGTTCAAATAATTAAGCCTTTGAAGCCATTATTTTTTATTTCTGCTATTAATATTTACTCATTCTTAGTAAATAAACACATATTAATGTCCTACCCGCAAATTTAAGAGAAGCGTATTAGTCTCAGCATGTACCTGGAAGATTGCCAGAGCTCTGACTTTATGTGACTTGATCTGCTTGCTTGATCTGAAAAATGTTGTTTTGATGATTCTTGTTGTGAGGCAGTTGACTTCTGTATGAATGGGGTCAGCTTTTGAATTCAAAATTTTTATGGGAGAAGTTCCTTGTCAGAGGTATGTATTTTAAGTGTCTCTGTCTTAAATTTAAGAATTCTGAGCTAATTTTCACGAAAGTCTTTAACATCTTATTATTTTAATATGGTTTACTGAAAAACATAATGCAAGTGCAAGTTAGTAATGAGTTCTCACAGAATTTTTTTTTTTTCTTAACTTGATAGGTATGTCAGTTTTATTGGAGAACTACTAAAACACCTATTGATCATGAAAAGATCAACAGTGTAACACTTTTGTATTATTTTGAATGAAAGACTTAGGACACCACCCCCAACCCTATCCCCCCTTGCTAAGAGGAAAGTCATCACCTGCATGACACATCCACGTTCATAAAAACTTCAAAATGATTCAGCCTTTTTAATGAGAGTAGAAGAGAGGTAATAAAAGCCATTAAAGTATATGATAGCTGCTCCAGGTCTGTTTCTAAAACAGACATCTATTAATAAAATCTGGGATTTTGAAATGTTTAGGCATTAGCTTAGTATGTTGAATTAATCTCATTATTTACTTACTGTCTTTTTCCAATATAGCCAGCAGCCAGCTTCAGGTGTAGCCTATTCTCATCCAACTACAGTTGCTAGCTACACTGTCCACCAGGCACCAGTTGCTGCCCACACCGTTACTGCAGCCTATGCTCCAGCAGCAGCTACAGTTGCAGTAGCCAGGCCTGCTCCAGCAGCTGTTGCAGCTGCTGCTTATGGAGGTTATCCTACAGCACACACAGCTACAGATTATGGTTATACGCAGAGGCAACAAGAAGCTCCACCACCACCACCTCCTGTCACTACACAGAATTACCAGGTGAGTTTAAAATTAAATAAAATTGTGTGATTTTTTTTTTTTTTTTTTTTTTTTTAAATATGTTATAAGGAGGAGACCTGTTTGGATAAGAGAATTTGATGATTTTTTTTTTTCTTCCATGAATCACAGTTTGAATACAACTCAAATTACTTAGCTAAAACTGATAGAATGTGAAGTGACTGCAGTCTCACGTGACACATAGGGAATTATCAAAAGTACTGCAGGAGCTAAGATTTAGACATTTACACAATAAACAATGAACTGCCATTTATCTCCAAATGACTTTGTGAACTACTGATGCAATACATGTTCAGCTTAAATGTTCAAGTGGCATGTGATAAACAGGGTCACGGAACTGATTTAGATGAAAAAAAATGCTCCAAATAAAAGTTTTCAGTGGGATCTAGAATTAGTTTCCTTGTCAGATTCCTGGGTGCCACAAGAGCTCTAGTACCAAACATAAGAGGATGGAAGATGACCCTAGGAGAGGAACTGCCCTTTGGTTAGGTTTTGGATACCCTTTGTGAGGCCATTGGCTAACTTTGTGTGGCTACAGGCTTCCTTTTGTAGGGAACTGTTGTCTGTTTTCATCTTGCCCTGATCTTTGCTGATGCTTCCTTTCATTGAATCTCCCAGTTTTCAGCATTTGAGTGGGTCAGTTCAGGATAAGGATACCATTGAAAACTAACCAACCAAAAAAGGAGTAGCAGCTTTCCACAGGATTGACAAGCTTCTGTAGAATTTCCATAGTTCTGCACAGTTGTGATGCCAATGCAAGACATGGAGGTGGGATCATGTAGGGTTGTGAGGAGAGTTGTGTTGGTACCTCAGACAACTTCTCATTCTTATGTCAACTTAAATTTCATATGAAACAACATCTTGTCAATGACTTGTATTCCTCTTCAGGAATAAAGAAACTTAGCAGTGCAAATCCAAGTGTTGCATCAGTTTTATAGTTGGAAGATTTCAGTCTGTTGAGATTTTCTTGGGACTTATAAGTGTTTACTCCTGTTTTTGAGCGAGAGGTTAGTTTTTCCTGTCTGTCTAGATTCACCTGTTGGTTTCATTCAGACAGCTTAGATGCAGAAAGATGAGAGGTTTTAAATAGCCAGCTAGTTTCCCATTGGAGATATGAGCTTTATTTGTGTTTTTATCAACTTTTTTTCTACATTAGCATTTGTTAATCAGTCTTCAGTGGATATTTCTAGGCTGATGTGTTTATGCACAAGAGTTATCAAACTCTTATGGTATGGCTCATAGTTAAAATGTGCATTTACTATGAGATAGGGGACATTGAATAGTATGCCCCTTGTAACAAATCTTTAACTTTTTAGTCTTAAACTTATAAATGTGTTATCTAGATTCTAATTAGTATTTTATTTAGGAGGACTGTAGTGTTGCCGTATGTTAAATTCCTTTGTATGATTTTTGTAAGTTGTTACACATGGTAATGAATCAAAATGTAGTAGTCTTTTCATAATTACAAAGTCATTAGACTAGTTGGTTATTGGATGCATCCAGACAATAAAGAGTCCCCTAAACTAAAGAAAAATAGTTCTACTGTACACAGGTTGGATGGAAAAGCTATTTAATAGGGTTTTTTTTAATGAAAAAAATTGTATATATTAGTGTATTTCAGCTAAAATAGTTCATGACTTGCTATTCCTTAGTTAATCAACTCTCTACGTTTTACCTTAAATATGGTGAGGATGGGAGAAGGTATGTAAATGCATATAGTGTCTTCCAAGCCCTCCTCTTCTAAGCTTACTAACCAACTCCTGAGTTTTGGAGACTTTGAACGGGCTACTTGCCTTGCCCTTATAAACTAGACATGGTTCTCCAATGGAATAGTTCATACACCAAAAAGTAAAGAATGCTTTAAAAGTATAACTTTCATACTCTAAAAAATATAACCAAGAAAATTACTGTTTGATAATGGGATTTTTAAAGCAAATAATTTTGTCATACAAATAAATTTTGCCAATAAAGTCATATTTGTCAACTTGTGAATTTCTTGGGGTTTGTGGAGATCTGTGGTGGTGATGTACTTCATATTTTACAGGAATGCAATCTGATAGAGTCATTATGAAAAACTAGTGTTTTACTGAAAACTAGTTGCTTTTCAGTAATAAAAAAAAATTGGAAGGGAAAGTCATTTCATAGCATGAGATTAAATCCTATATTAAGTCTGAAAAAGATCATCAAGGTTGCCTTCAGGCCTGAAATATCTATAAACATAAATTTAATTTCTTTAATGCATATATTAGTATATACTCTGTACATATGTGTTTTAAATTACTTCAGTAGAAGAAAAATCATTGACTCTGCTAATGATTTTTATTATTCCAGATACATATTTAAAGTCAGCTAATTTCTCCTTTTTTGAATTTTTAGGATTCCTATTCTTATGTTCGATCTACCACCCCAGCTGTAGCTTATGACAACAAACAGTACTATCAACAACCAACAGCGACTGCTGCGGCTGTGGCTGCTGCTGCCCAGCCTCAACCTTCAGTAGCTGAATCATACTACCAGCCAGGTGGGTGGCATGATTCAAACTCCTGTCGTTATACACAGTCTGTGTACTACTTTAATACCTTAAAAATATGTCTTTGAATATTTCACATGATCCATTTTTTTTTTGGTTTTTACATGTAATCCCTGACAATGTATAGAAAAATTTGCTGCACCTAGAACTTGAAAATTATTGTGACATTGCCCATAAGTAGTTATCTTTGCAGCTTCAATTACTACTTAATACACTCAAAATGTACTTCTAGGCAAACTTTTTTTTCTGAAATAAAGTAAAAAAGTCAATGTTGGGTTCAGATGCCAAATTGTCTAGAAAGACTTAAAAAAAAAAAATCAGTTAATGTATGTAGTTCTTTAAGTATTGATATCTTGAATGCTACAAAACATAAATCCTGTTTACATTTTTTTACTATAATTAGGAATAAAACCCAACCACCAAAAAACAGCCAACCAAAAAAAAAACAGGCAAAAACCAACTAAACTAAACCAAAAACCATTTGTTATGTGTTTATTCCCCAGCATATCATCACTCTATGGTTTGCATTTCATTCAACTGAAGCATGTCAATGTTTGTACACTTATATATTTTCTATCTTAATTAGCTCCAAAAGCAGGATATAGCCAAGGGGCAACTCAGTATACCCAAGCCCAGCAAACACGACAAGTGACAGCTATAAAACCTGCAACCCCAAATCCAGCAACAACTACATTTTCTATATATTCAGTATCCTCTACTGTTCAGCCAGTAGCAGCTGCAGCTACTGTTGTTCCATCCTATACACAAAGTGCAACGTACAGTACAACAGCAGTTGCTTACTCTGGTAAGAATTTTGCATGTTATGTTGCTGGGATCTTTGCACTTGTTACAAGAGAGAATTTAAATAATGAGAATTTTAGTATTTGGTGTTCAATTACATTATAGTCTACTAAGAAGCATCATCTAGTTAAATCATAATAATGTCAAAATATTTTGATGTGTCTTTAAAAGATGTTTGATGTTTGTATGTGCCTATTTTGTTACATGTGAGAATATACAAAGCATTGGCATTGCTATGTGCACAGTGTTTTGTGACTTACTGTAAGGTTTGGAAAGAAAAGATGGGGGATAGAAAAAGAAGGAAACATTCACACAAATATAACCCAAAGAAATTGAGAGCATTTTGCCATCAAACAGTAGTTACAGAGACAGGGAGGACTAATCCAATGTAAATCTTGTAAGTTTGGATTGTCTTGACCCAAAATGGGAGGAGAATAGATGCTAAAAATAAGTGAAACATTAGAAATCCAAAGAATAGTTAAAGATGAAAAGATGTTAACTTTATGGTCAGGTGGTAATCAACTGGCATATTATAGCTACCTTGAACTTTTTGGTTTGTTTTGTTTTCTGTTTAAAAAGGAATTTTAAGACTTTCTTGAAACAGACACTGTTGAGAGGATTAAAGTAGTTGAACCAGTAGATATAGAAAGTGTATGGGATAACTGTATCAAAGATATGAAAGCCCAGTTTCATTGATTTTATTCAACTTCAATACTAGAAATTGGGGAGTATGTAGGCAGGGCATGCTGCAGAGATTTTAGCAGGCAACACATTCTCTACACTAAAACAATTCAAAATGATGGAATAGAAGGTGGCTAGTGCTACTAATTTCTGTCCTCTTTTTTTTTTTTTTTTCTCTTTCTCTACATAACATCTGTCCTACTCTTAATTTTGGACCTTGAATAATAAATCTGGTTCTGAAAGACTGCTTACTTCAAGTGACCTTGGATAAATCTTTTACTAAAATTCTTGTTACATCGTACTCAGTCTTACCAGATGTACCAGGAAATTTTGCATATTCTTCAGTCATGCTTTGATATATCTAATGTAACTGTGTGTCTGCAAAGATTTGTTGAAAATCAAATATATTCCTGATACAAGTGGCATGCTATGTATTTGCATACTGTGAACCATCAAGAATAATACAGACTGCCTAACAAGGTCTCAATAAAGTGTTTAGATTCTGCCCTGTCCTCCCGACTCTATTATGCAATGTGCTTGGAACTAATGTATTATGTAATTGATACATAATGTACAGTGATATAACATTTTATTTTGATCTTTGAGGTACCTCTTATTCTGGCTATGAAGCCCCAGTATATTCAGCTGCATCATCCTATTACCAGCAGCAGCAACAGAAACAGGCAGTGGCAGCAGCTGCTGCTGCAACAGCTGCTTGGACAGGGACCACCTTTACTAAAAAGGCACTGTTCCAAAATAAGCAACTGAAACCAAAGCAACCTCCTAAACCACCCCAGATCCACTACTGTGATGTTTGTAAGATCAGCTGTGCTGGACCGCAGGTAAACATATTATGTAATATTTTGCTGCACGCTTTAGTCGTAATCTTTTCAGCTAAAAAAAAAATACGCCTTTAAGAATACTTGTTAATTTTTAAAGACCTGATTCTATATTTTATTGAAGTGAATTAAATGAAAATGTGTGTTATTACAAAAAGAAATCCTATGAGAAGACAAAAAGATGCATCCTTTTAGCTTGTACAGAGAAGCTTCAACTGTGCTTTCTAAACATTGAATTTTATTTGCTTTTTTAGCATAGTAAACTTCTTAGAAAATATTTTTTTCAAAACTTTGTGAATGGTAAGCCTGAAAATTTATTTTTTGTATTCCAGCATCTCAGTTTAGTCTCACAGTGGGTATCGTGCATAAAAATTAGATATCAGTTCATGCAGTATTTGTGCGTATGTTTGGCAAAATAATTCTTACTCTTTAGGTAAATTTGTCATTATTTCCTACTGTCTGCTTGATAGATTGTCAGCATTGGTATAGGAACAAGTAAGCAAGTTCTGTGTTTCATTTTTAGCACAGCTTTATTGATGCACTATCTTCTCTTTTTTTTTTTTTTTAAAAAATTTCTCTGGATACATTTAATAACTGTGGTCTTGCAGTTTGAGGAAAATTCAAAATCAAGAATAATTAATTGCAATGCAGAAAACTGCAACTGAGATGCAGTTTCCTGATCTAATCAAACTTTCAATGGTAATATCTTTTGACCTGTACTTGATTGAGGAAGTGAAAAGGTAGAGGAGAAAAAACCATATTGTATTACCTAAAAATGGAATCTTGGTGAAGAAAATTTCTTAGTCTTAGAAATGGTCTGCTTATGCATGTCATATGGAAGAAATGTTCTATGTAGGAAGTATTTCTCATATAAAGCATGTGTTTTATTACATGAATGATCAATGCAAAGACAGCTTATGGTGTGGTGTTTATTTAAACAGACTTATAAAGAACACTTAGAAGGCCAGAAACACAAAAAAAAAGAAGCAGCATTAAAAGCTTCACAGAACACCAATAACAGCAGCACTCCTGCTCGTGGAACTCAGAATCAGTTGCGCTGTGATCTTTGTGATGTGTCTTGTACAGGAGCAGATGCTTATGCTGCCCATATCCGTGGAGCCAAGCACCAGAAAGTAAGAACTTCCCCTTGTCCTTATTATACAAGTCAGTTGTATATTTCTTCCCATCATTTTTTCTCAGAGAGGAGAGAATACGCAGAAACAATATAATTTGAATCATTTCATTTAAAGATGTTTAGTTCTGCTTTTTGTTTTGGACCTACCTTTTAAATTCTCGATTAGAAGGGCCTTATTGGGAGAAAAAATATTGCCATGGTGTCAATGAGAAGAGGATGTATTGGGGAAAGTATGTAAATCATAGAAAGAAGGTGTAGAGTAAGATGGGGAAAAGTGTCAATGAGGACATGAAGTAGCATGCTTGAGCTCCCTAACTCTTTTGAAGACTTTCCTTGACATTCTTATTTGTCTGGTGCTGTGAAGCTCTCTGTGCTTTGAAACACTAAGCTGAGTCAGTGTCAAATGATGGGACTGTTATGCATTACTTTTTGGTATTCCTGGCAAAGGAAATTTACATGTGGGAGCAAGGAACAGTGCCCTGTAATAGACTTTATGAGTATGTTTGGAGGAGTTTTAGTAAGCATGCTTTGCCTACTGGCTGGGTGCATTGTGGGCATTGTGGAATAAAAGCTACGCTGTGAACCTGTGACCTGTGTTTTAAATTTGACCATACGATAATAAAAGGAATGTCAGTGTAGAATGTGTGTTTAGATATTACAGATTTTCCTCACAACTCTCAAAAGATTAATGTTAGTAACAGATACAGTATTAATATTTGGCTTCTATGGCTCTTTGTATCTTGGAACACTGTACAAAGTGGCATCAGTAATATTCCTGTTCTAGTAGTGCAGGCAATATTCACTCGAAGACGTAGAGAGTCTAAGTAATGCACATGCAGAGACGTATACAGGCAACATAGTACAACCACCAGAGTTGACTCAAAGCCACCCTTCCTTTGCTAGCTACCTCCTTATATGCTGCTTCTGCCCATGAGATCACCCAGGGCCCAATTGATTAACTTGCAGCACCTGTTTCTGAAGTAGCATGCCAGCTGCATTAACTTATCCCTACCAAGCTGGCTGGTCCAAGCTACCTCTGTGCCTACAATTCCCCCCTTTCTCTTTTTTGAACCAGACAGCCTTTAGCAACACATTTCAAAATTAAAGGTACATGAAGAAAACAAATATTTTTACCCATGGCCATGAGTTTACAACAAAAGGTCAATAACAGCTACATCACTGAACAATACAATACAGAAATCCATAAACTCAAAATAAACATAATCTGATACGTGTTGCTAGGAGGGATGCACACTGGCAGGAAGGGATGAGTTCTCGGTAGCTCCACTGATATTTCTTTTTCCTGGATGTAGTTTCGGACTTTTCTTCAACTTCTTTAGCATGCTGATCTGTGAGCATTATCTGTAAGATGGAAGTATCTCTTCATCCGTAGAAAACACACCATTTTTGCTTTCAAGTTTCCAGTGGCCGACTTGTTACGTTCTTCAATACTTTTAATGCAATACAGATTTCTGGAGGAATTTACAGCAGCATATATGACGCCACAGTTGACAGGGTTTACATTTTAATAGGGTGATGGATTGAGGGTGGATCACTTGGTTCTTCCCTCAAGATTGTTTTTTCCATTGGTCTGACAGTCATGAAGTCTTTTTGGTTGATGTGGCTTGATCCATTTTGCCGGAATCCCCTGGGGACCTTGATCTGTAATGACACAAGCATAGCCTCTTCCCCACGTTAACGGATCTGCAGGTCCTTGCCACTCTCCAGTAGTGGAGTTCTTATGCCCATCTTTAGGTTTATTAGTAAAATCCAAATACCGACTCATTTGGGCAAAGTGTGTTAATGCCGGTGGTTCATTCCGGTTTGCCACAATTCTGAGATGATTCATTGTATAAAGGGCTTTCATTAGTCTATCTTGAGGGCTTACCCCCTCTTCCCCCGTTTTTTGTTTTTCTAGAAGGCCTTTTAAGGTTTGATGTGTCCGTTCAATAATGGCTTGACCGGTGGAATTTCCTGGGATTCCAGTAGTATGTTTAACATCCCATAAGTTCAGAAACTTGCGTGTTTTACTGGCTATGTATCCCGAGCCATTATCGGTTTTTATCTCTCTTGGAACACCAAGGACTGCAAAGCAACTCCTCCAATGTCTTATGACGTCTCGAGAACTGTCACTGGTTAAGGCTGTGGCCCAAACCATGGCTGAATAGGTATCAATAGTGACATGTATACATTTAAATCGCCCAAAAGGAGCATAGACAGTGATATCTGATTGCCATATTCCTAATGGTGCCAGACCCCTGGGATTGACTCCTACTCCTAGGCCAATTTGATTCTGGCATGCAAGGCACGTGGAAACAATACCCTGAGCGTCTGATATGGTCAGGTCAAACTGCTTTGCCAGCATTTTCGCACCTTGATGAAAAAAATCGTGCGATCTTCGGGCTTGAGAAAATTTGTCAATTATTGGCCCCGTAGGTATCAATAAAGGGGCTGCCACTATCTTGTCAACAATTTCATTGCGAACTGATAGGCCATCTTTTAAGCCCGAATGGCTTTGAATATGTCCAATATAATAAGCAGTTTGACGTTCATTTATCTGATGCCAGAGCCATAGAAATAAGTTATACAGATTCTGATAAGAGATTTCTTTCAACAACGCTCTCTCTAATCGAGTGACGGCATCGACCACATAGAGGGAATCAGAGATGATGTTTAATGGGACGTCTGGCCATTTCTCAAAAGTTGTAACTACAGCCCTCAGCTCCAGCAGTTGAACTGAACTGCCTGGGGAGTGAACAGTTAGACTTTGCCATTTTCCATTCTCCCACCAAACCACTCCTGCTTTGGCTTGGATCTTACTTGCATCGGTAAAAACAGGCCTTTAACAGGTACTGCTGATCTCAACGGCCGGTCTTCCATTTGAAATTTAACAGAAAACAATTTATGGGCCGGATAATGATTATTTATAGTTCCTGGATATGACAGTAAGACCCACTGTAATTCATCAGATTGTTGCAGTGCCCAGTTCAAGAACTCATCTGTGAGAGGAACGAAAATGACATCTGCCTCAATCCCTGCTATTTCCAGCAGACATTTCCTGGCCTTAACTATTATTTTCACAATTGCCTCTAGCCTCGTGGTGATTGTTTTTTGCAAATTATATGGCAAAAATATCCACTCAAAGATCCTCAATGGGTCTTTCGCTACTGAATGCCATTGCATCAAGACTGCCATTACATGCTAGTTTTGACTTATCACAGCAATGTTAATTGACAAGTCAGGATCATATCGGTGACTGTAGTTATTGACTATCTTGTTTCCTATTTTTTCTATTGCTTGGATTTGCTGCCGAGACAGTTTTCGCACACTATCAGCCTCTACTGAGCCCTTTAGCAAAGGCATTAGTGGCGCAAGATCTTCATTCATGATACCACATATGGTTCGTACCCATTGGATGTCACCTATTAGCTTTTGAGCGTCTGTTAAATTAGCAATTTCTGTTTCAATTGCCACCTTCTGAGGATAAATGCACGCCTCGGTGATGATATTACCTAAATATTTCCAAGAGGCATGCATTTGTACCTTCTCTGGCGCAATCACCAATCCGGAGATGCTTTACTGCCAGTTCACTTCTTGTAGAATGCGATGCTGGTCCAGGTCTTTTCCTGCAATCAAGATATCATCCATATAATGGTAAAATAAGACATGAGGGTATTTTTTGCACAGAGGTGCCAGCGCCCAGGCAACATAAGTTTGACAAATAGTTGTCGAGTTCTTCATTCCCTGAGGTAAAACAGTCCATTGATATCGTTTTGCTGGCTCTTGTTTGTTAATTGATGGTACTGTAAAAGCAAACTTCTCACTGTCATCCTCATGTAGGGGAATTGTGAAAAAACAGTCCTTTAGGTCAATCACCAACAGGGGCCACTCTTTTGGAAGCATTGCAGGAGAGAGTAATCCTGGCTGTAAAGCACCCATGTCCTGCATCACTGTATTAACAGCTCTTAGATTGTATAACAGCCTCCACTTCCCTGATTTTTTAGGGATAGTAAAAATTGGTGTATTCCATGGACTGGTGGATGGCTTAATATGACCTTTCTCTAATTGTTCATTTACTAATTCATGAATGTGGGCGAGCTTTTCTTTTCTTAGCGGCCATTGATCAATCCAAACTGGTTTATCTGTGAGCCAGGTTAACTTCAGGATTGGTCGCCCATCAATGGCTGCCATTAAAAATTTTCATTTGACAAACGAAAGCCCATTTGGCTTAAGGCGTCTCTACCTAAAAGCCAAACTGAAGTATTCATTACATAGGGTCTAATTTGCACACATCTATTCTCTTCACCCTGTATGCATACTGAAATCAGGTCTGTGCTAATTTTTGTCATGTGTATTCCTCCAACAACAGGGGTGTCTAAATTCTCTAAAGGCCAGCTTTTTGGCCAATAGGATAATGGAACAATAGTAACATCTGCTCCTGTATCCAGTAATGTGTTGTACCCAACCACGTGTTCACCATTTGGATATTGGAATACAACTGTCTGAGTGGGCTTTCCCTGTGAAAGTGGCATTGCCAGTCTTACCTCAGGTACTCCAGTGGATCCAAAACCACCATCTCGATGCTTACGACTTCCTGCGAAAGGAACTTTAGCTCCGAAAGGAACTAATTGAGCTATTTTAGTTCCTTTAGTTATATAAACTGGTGGCTGCCAAACTTTAGCCATTATTCCAATATTTCCTTCATAATCTGCATCAATTACACTGGGGAGCACAAAAATACCCTGTCGAGAGGCCGATGACCGTCCTAAAAGCAAAGCACTTAAACCATAGCCAAGGGGTCCGTTAGTGTTAGATAACTGTTACCTCCGTGTTGTGGATGGTTACATCTACTGCTGTTTCCACATCCACTCCTGCGCTTCCTGCAGTGGCTGATCTGAGGCCATCCAGGCAGCTCTTGGTGTTGAAGGGCGTTTTTGTGTCATCGCGCTCGCCCTTTTTGCGCTCGTTAACCCGTTTCCCTTATGCATTGTATGTCTGGCCACTTGAGAGCGGCACTCAGTGGCTTTGTGTCCAAACTTGCCGCATCTGTAACAATTGCCATGAAATCTGTCGTTGGACCCAGATGGCCTGGCGGAGCTGTTTGTCCATACCAATGGTCTGGACCGACATTGATTTTTCATGTGTCCTATTTTTCCACAGTTAAAGCATTTTGGCCTCTGATTTCTTTTGTGAGGTTGAACTAAAGGTTTCAATGCTGTTGCCATAGCTTCAGCTAAGTGTGCTGACGATCCTACCCTAGAGCAGGCTTCTATCATGTCGACCAAAGTTGCTGTCCGCGGGAGAGCCTGCAGGATCTTTTTGCAGTCATGGTTAGCATTAGCAACTGCAAAGTGTAACCCTATTTCCGCCTTTACTTCAGTTGACATGTTTGGTATACAATCCAGAGCTGCTCTTAGATGGTCTAAAAAGGTCATAAAAGGCTCATTAGGTTTCTGTATAATAGTTGTATATGAGGGAACTGGCACCCCCATGTCAGGAACAATCTTAAATGCTTGACGAGCCACTGTCTGCGTTTGCTGCAAGATAGCTTCATGCAGTCAGGCTTGTACCTGAGGGTCAGCAAACGGTCCTTTACCCAACATCATATCTGCTGTGATGACTCGCCGCAGATCTCCCTGTTTTAAGTCCATATTTTCTACTACTGCCAGATCAACTCTTTTTTCCCATTCAGACTCCCATAGTAATACCTGAGTGGGCTTCAGGAAAGTTTCTGCTAGCTTCTGGCAGTCAAATGGAGTCATTAATCCACTGGCGAAAATATGATCCAGTAACTTTTGAACGTATGGGTTGGACAAGCCATATTGCATTACAGTTTTCTGGCCTTCCCTTACCAACTTCCAATCCAAAGGTGCCCATTGTCGTTTTCTTTGTGCTACTATTACTGGAAAGGCTTGTGGAATAAATTCTCCTTCAATTCCATATTCCTATTAAATAAATCTCACAGCAAATTTAAAACAGTTTTCCCTTTTTTTTTTTTTTTTTTTGTGTAAGAACAAAAATTATAATTTAGGTAGACTTACCTAGTGTTCTTTCTTTCATTAATGAAGTCGAGCCATTAAATTTTTAGGTTGTGCCAAGTAACTCCATAGGTATATGGAGTATGGTATATATTATCTTTATATATTTGGATGTCACTTTTTCTTCCTCATAGATAGCCACCAACTAATGCTAATTTAGGTTGACATCAGTGTAAAAATGAAATATCAAAGGACTGTTTCTTTGGTACACTAAAGAATTGTGTGGATTCTACTGGAAAAATATATTATGAAGAGTTGCTTGAACTTACATTAATGTCCCATAATACTATAAATTTGTCCGTATTCTGATGGGGAATATGCTTAAAAAATAAGAACAAAACTGGGAGTGTATATATGCATGTGTGTATATCACGAATGTGTGCATGTGTTTGCATTAAAGGCATGTCTAGCAGATTTGTATTTTTTTACTTTCAAACTCAGTTTTTAGTTATTTTATATGTTTTATTTTTATGGACTACATGCATTGCTTTTTCAGGTGATGGTCAGCTGTCACCAAAACGGAGTATTATTCTATGTCAAGCATGTTGCAAAAAGGCGGCCTGTACTTATTACTTCTAAGAAATAAGCATATACCTCTTCACTTTCTTTGAGATACTAAAGAACTCTGAAATATGCCTCTTGCATCCTCCTTAACTGTCTCTGCAGATGTGCTTTAAAAAAAACAAAAACCCCAATAAAACATCAAGTAAAAAGCCTTTTGTCTTAAGAATATCTTCAGTTTTTCTAGGTAACCTGGAAACTCTTTCAATATAAATACTCTTAAAATGTAGTGATCAAGAGCGACAGTGTTCCTGAATCTGAATTAAATAGCTCTTATTTACAAATATTATTTGGAACCAAAATAGTTCAATGTACTACAGTTTTTAGAGAGAGAATAAAAAGCAACTAGGTAATGAAACAGTCACATGGAAACAATTTGAGTAAAATGTTTCCTTGAGTTTTACTGGCTTGTGAGTCTATTGTCTTTTTTGGCTTTCTATTCTCATCTACACAGTTTTTTGAGTAAATATCTAATGGAAAATTAATTTCTAATGGAAATAACCCCTCTAAGATAACTATTAACTATTTCCTTGTTATAGATGAAAAAAACTTTACATGTCCTTCTCCCCCGATCACTTTTTGTAAATAAGCAATAATTCTTTAGTTACATTGATTTTTTTTTTTTTTTAATTTTTTTATTGTGATAATGATATTTCTGTTAAAACTTCCATAACCTATATCAAGTTAATTTTTTTATAGTTAACCCAGGGAGATCATATTATTAATTTCTCTTTATTCCTATAGGTAGTGAAGTTGCACACAAAACTTGGCAAACCCATTCCTTCAACGGAACCAAGTGTGATTACCCAAGCTACTTCCTCAACATCCACATCTGCTTCTAAACCACCTGCCTCTGCTTCAGATATAGCAACTAGCAGCAGTACTGTGACCTCCTCTGTTGCTTCCTCTGCAGTGAAAATTCTTACTCCCACAGCAAACATACCACTTAACACAGTGTCCAACAACAAAACATCTTCAGCAACTGCTAACGTAGCTGTGAAGAAAATATCTACGCCGAAAATAAACTTTGTTGGCAAGTACAGAAGTCAGTCTTTATTTTGAAACCTAACCTATTCTATATTTTTTAAGGATCTTAGTGCAACAAATACAAATGTATTTAGTTAACTTTATGCATGAGTAACTCTATTTAAGAGAATTACTGATAGGTGAAAATAAGAAAGTATATAAAAGTCTTGCTTCACAATTTATGGTGGTTTTGGTCCTGTTGTTTCCACCTCACCTCTCTCGGAGTCTTATTCCACCTTCATAAGAAGCTCCCACCTTTGGTTTCTTATGTAGTAGCTGTTGGAGTATTGCAGTTTATAGTCCAGTTGGTCCTAATTTCAGTTTACAGCCTGGGCTATTAAGGCAAACTGCAGTAGATTGTCAGTTGATAACTGGGCAATGAAACATCCTTGTAACTCTGGAAATTTAACAGTGGAAACTTTTGAAATAAACATGACAGGCATTTAGAGATAGGAAGCAGTTGTTCAACAATAAGCTATCTTGCTCTTGTAGGAAAGACCTATGCAGTTATAACACAGAGTATACTACCTTGGTTAGTATAAAAAAACCTTATGTTTTACTATTTACAAAAAAAAAAGCCAATCTGATAAATAACCCAAATCTGACTATGCCATCCTATTCCACCCCTAGTGCTACTTCTGCTACTTGTCAAGCTATTCAGAACACTGATTTAACTCATTAATCTAGCAGAAAATGTTAGAAACATTGGAGCTAACAGAAGTCTGCTCAGTGCCAGAACCCACATAACCTATATGTATGGAAGCAGGGGAAAAAAAAAATGTGAGGGAGAGAAAGAACAGGGACCTGTCTAGGAAACATTAATTTGGCTCTTCAAATTTCATGAAATCATACTTAAGTTGCTACTACAAAACACAATATAATGTTCATAACACACTGTGAGGTAACAGTATCAGTTTATGAAAGAAAATGCTTTTCTTCTCAGAATATATAAGATTAAAACTACCTGACAGTTCTCAGTATTTAATATTGTGAAGAGATCATGATCATTATGAGCAAGACTAGTAACAAGATTCTGCTATAGACAGTTTAATTTCTTCTGTGCTATTTTTGTATCAAACTTCCTTATCATGGTATAGAATCAACAGCCCCAATCATTTGATTTCTAGGGCTGATATAGTTCTATGACCATGCTTACTTTAGCAAAATCTGTTCCCTTGATTTCTGCAACATCATGAAGAGCTAGTGATCAAGTTTGCAAGACTACAAGAAGAATATTAGAGAATTGACTGTTTCTTCCTTTAAAAAAAAAGTTATGTTACAGAAATACACAGTGACATCTTTTCTAAATTTATGATGTTTCTTTTTCTCCCCATGGTCTTACTGAACCCTTTTAACATTAAGATGACATTTTCATGTAATTAATTTACTTCAAATGATTTTTGTGCCAACTTCATTTAACTTACAAGATTCTTTATCCCTTGTTTGGTGATTAGTGCCTCATCACATCTGCTGAGATGAGCTTACCTCCTCCCAGGCTATTTTGGCAGACTCCCTATTCCACTGATCTTTCTTGCAGTTGTTCTTTGCACCTATCCTAGTACTCTTCTTGCTTTGCTACCCATGACAAGAACTATATGCATCATTTCAGATGTTTACAGCAGTGCTACCCACTCTGCTCCAGGCTGCTTTCTTTCCAAATACTCTAGCTTCCTAAGAACAGCTTCTTGTAAACTTAACCTGTGTGTTGACAATATTTCCCTTGCATCACATGCCACAACACATCATACCAATATAAATACTAAGTAAGACTAAAGATCCGTCCTTAGGGAACTCCACTGCAATTATTCCTATTTGATAATCACTCTTGTAATTCTACTAGAAACCTCTACCAGCTCCTTCTCTAAAATTCTTTTACTAATCTCTACCTTAAACAATAATTTTCCATACTGTACCACGTCAACTTAGTATTTCACCTTAGTCTCAGTAAATAAGACTTCAGAGCAATAATGAAATACAGTACGTCAGCTAAGCTATGTTAATGAATCACATGAGTGTTCCTCCCTGCAAAGAAACTTCAAGGGCCACTTCCTCAAAGCCCAGGATTGGTGTATCTCCATGAGTAAAAAAAAGAGGTAGAGTAGGTAAGAGGTGTGCATGGATGAACAGGGGGCTTCTGAAACAACTCAAATAGAAGAAAGAAGTATATAGAATGTGGAAAAAGGGATTGGTTACTTGGGAAGAGTATAAGAATGTTATAGAATCATAGGGGTTTGCAAAGGGGTTTGGAAGGGACCTTTAGAGATCATCTACTCCAACCCTGCTGCCGAAGCAGGTCCACCTAGATCAGGTTGCACAGGAATGTGTCCAAGTGGGTTTTGAAGATCTCCAAGGAAGGAGACTCCACACCCTCCCTGGGCAACCCGTGCCAGTGCTCTGTCACCCTCACAGTAAAATAGTTTTTCCTTATGTTTAAATGGAACTTGTCCTGTCCCTAGATACAATTCATCAGAGTATGCAGGGATAAAACAAGGAAGGCCAAAGCCCTCCTGGAATTGAATCTGGCAAAGGATGTAAAGAGGAGAAAAAAAAAAAAAAAAAGGCTTCTTCAAGTACATATGCAGCAAAAGGAAGACGAGGGTGAAAGCGAGCCTGCTGCTGACTGAGGAGGATGCATGCCTTCTTTGCTTCAGTCTTTATTGCTAAGGCTGGCCCTCAGGAAGCCCAGCCACTAGAGGATAGAGAGGAGAGCTGGAGAGAGGATCTTCCCTTGTTTGAGGACAATTGAGTTAGAGATCTACTAGGCAAGCTGGACACTCACACATCCATAGGTCCTGATGGAATGCACCCACAAGTGCTGAGATAGCTGGCTGTTACTGCTAAGCCACTCTCCGTCATTTTTTAATCGTGGAGCGCCAGTGAGGTGCCTGAGGACTAGAGAAAGACCAATGTCACTCCAGTCTTCAGAAAGGGCAAGGAGGAAGACCCTGGAAACTACATGCCAGTCAGCCTAACCTCCACTCCTGGAAAGTTGATGGAACAAGTCGTCCTGAATGTCATTACTAAACACATGAAGGAAACGGTGGTTATGAAGGGGAGTCAACATGGATTCACCAAAGGGAAATCCTGCTTGACCAACCTGATAGCCTTCTATGATGGCATGACTGGCTGACTAGATGAGGGGAGAGCAGTGGATGTCTTCTACCTTGGTTTATGACACTGTCTCCCAAAACATCCTCATAGGTAAACTCAGGCAGTGTGGGTTGGATGAGTGGACAGTGAAGTGGATTGAGAACTGGCTGAATGACAGAACCCACAGGGTGATCAGTGGTGCTGAGTCTGGCTGGAGGCCTGTGGCTAGTGGAGTTCAATCTAACAGTGGAAACTTTTGAAATAAACATGACAGGCATTTAGAGATAGGAAGCAATTGTTCAACAATAAGCTATCTTGCTCTTGAAGGAAAGAAGGAAAGACTTATGCAGTTGTAACATAGAGTATACTACCTCTGTTAGTAAGATTTTTTTTTTTAGTAAGATTTTTTTTTACATTGTTTAAAAAAAAAAAGCCAATCTGATAGAAAAAAAAAATAAAACATGTTTGTTGAGCTGTTCCTATTCAGTCATAGCTCTTTCGAAAAAGCATGGAAAAGAATGATGAACACTGCAACTATATAAAGCAAAAGTTTTTCTTGCTAAAAAAAAATAAACTTAGCATCTAAACTTTTTGAGGAACATTTAAAAAAATATTTAATTATATTTAATATATGTTTATGTTTTAACTAATTTTAAAAGACTGATAGTGTTTTGGCCAGAACATTGATCCTTGCAAATAAAGTCTTCAGTTTTCATGTCACATGTATTTATGTTCTCATTTTACGAAAGTTAGCAATTTAACTTTTTTTGATTTGCAGGTGGTAATAAGCTTCAGACAACAGGAAGTAAACTGGAAGAAATGAAATCAGCTGAAAGTGTTAAAACAACAACTGCTGCTACAGTACAAACACAGGAAGTAAAACCAGATACAGCAGCTGAACCAGTGACTCCTATGACTCTTGCTGCCTTGCAAAGTGACGTCCAGCCAGTGGGTCATGACTACGTGGAAGAGGTATTGATATGAAAACGTGGATTATTTTTAAACTATATTAGTGAAAAATTATTCAACATGAAACAATCACAGAATGGTTGAGATTGGAAGGGACCTCTGGAGCTCATCTGGGGGTCCAATCCCACTCAAGCTACCTAGAGCCAGTTGCCCAGGACCGTGTTCAGACAGCTATTGAATATCTCCGAGGAGGGAGATTCCACAAGTTCCCTGGGCAACCTGTGCCAGTGCTCAGTCACCCTCACAGTATAAATAAGTGTTTCCTCTTGTTCAGAGAGAATCTTCTGCATTTTGGTTTGTGTCCATTGCCTCTGGTCCTTATCACTGGGCACCACTGAAAAGAGCCTGGCTCTGTCCTCTTTGCACCCTCCCTTCAGGTACATCAGTAAGATCCCCCCGAGCCTTCTCATCTCTAGGCTAAACGTTCCCAGCTCTCTCAGCCTTTCCTCATAGGAGAGAGGCTTCAGTCAGACCCTTCATCATCTTTGTGGCTTTTCATTGGACTCTCTCCGGTGTGTCCATGTCTCTCTTGCACTGGGGAGCCTAGAACTGGACACAGGACTCCAGGTGTGGGCTCACCAGTACTGGGTTAGAGAGGAAGGATCACCTCCCTCAACCTGCTGGCAATACTTTGTCTAATGCAGCTCGGGATGCCCTTTGCCGCCTTTGCTGCAAGGGTCCATTGTTGGCTCAAGTTCAACTTAGTGTTCAGCTGGGTGGCCCTCAACATATATTGATGTATGAGGTGGTTCCTCCCCAGGTGCAGGGTTTTGCACATCCCTCTGTTGAACTTCACAAGGTTCCTGTCAGCCCATTTCTCCAGCCCATTGAGATCTCTCTGGATGGCAGTGCAACCCTCTGGGAGCAGTGGCTGATGTGCCAGTTTTCTGTCATCAGCAAACTTGCTGAGAGTACACTCTACCCCATCATAGAATCATAGAATGGTAGGGGTTGGAAGGGACCTTTAGAGATCATCTACTCCAACCCCCCTGCAGAAGCAGGTCAACCTAGATCAGGTCACATAGGAATGTGTCCAGGTGCATCTTGAAGACCTCCAAGGAAGGAGACTCCACAACCTCCCTGGGCAGCCTGTTCCAGTGCTCCGTCACCCTCACATCATCCAGATCATCAATGAAGATGTCAAACGGATAAAATGCAAAAATTGGCAGGTTCTCTATAAGAGGAAAGAAACTTCACTAGCGTGGAAAACTGTATTAAATTCTTAAAACATTCTACATTTCCAGCCTTAAGCTACTACTTTGGTTTTCTAGGTACCAATAATGTGACTACATTTAACATACCATTGCTGCATTTAAGTAGTAGACAAAATTTTACACATAATTTAACACTCCAGAGTTAAGTCTACAACCATCAATTCATTTTGGGGTTACAAATACAGAGCACATAACTTTATCAGAAAAGCTTCCCCAAGTGTTCAATTCCTGAAGACATGAGCCTGTTGCAAATTTAAACTAGTTGTCAGACTTCCCCCCTAAAAATGACAAATGCTTCTCTGATTATTTATGCACCTTTCCTCCCCATCATTAGTCAACTGCAATATTAGCATAGAGCCCATGTTAACAAACCCACCACCTTATATTGCCTGTCTAATGCTGGCTTATCTCCTTTGAGAGTGTGAACTCAGTTTTGAAAATAATTCTATCAAAACCTTTTATAAACAGCAGTAACTTACTGGAGGCTTCTTGTGTACACTAAATAAGCTAGAAGAGCATGTTTAAGATAGCACTTAAGACTAACATAGATTGAACAAAGGAGAATCAGCACTATACAGCTCAATTCTATTTGGTGAAACGCCTTTTGCTACAAATACATATCCTTCAAGATGTGATGCAACTCAAGATATCATGGGCATAAAAAGAAAGAAAGCATTTGGAGTTTTTACACTAGGATATGTATACATCCATCCTATGATAAAACTATGATTACTTTCATTCCACATGCATTTTAGAGTGGAGTGCATATAAGACAATATTGTAAGATGAATGTTTTTCTTAAGTTGAAGTCTAGTAGCACATTTTCACTTCAGAATAAGTCTTAAGTCCTACTCAGTACTGTCCCTATTTTCCTGTTGTCCACCAGTACAAGTTTGAATTATGTTTAGTGATACTTTAAGCTTGGGCTAGGAAGTCTGTGTGGATTACAGCCCTAATATCTGAATACTTAATGAAACCAGTATCTAGTTAAAGAGAAGGTAAACTGGAGCAGACACTGAAGACGAAAGTAAAGTTAATCAAAAATACTAGCAAACGTGAAAAAAAACTCCACCCTCAATAGCCAACTTATCTATTCACAGCATTTCACCTTCCTTTGCTGTTCTGCACCAGCTATAATTGCAAGAGTGTACTTCCATATGGCTGCCTAGAAAACTGTATTTTAACCTGAACTCACAGGCACTGTGATTAGCTCTGGTCCCTAACTGCTATAATTGTGACATCCATCTACAAGAAAGGCCAGAAGGAGGATCCCAGGAACTACAGGCCTGTCAGCCTGACCTCGGTGCCAGGGAAGGTTATAAAACAGCTCATCCTGAGGCACATACAGGATAACCAAGGGTTCAGGCCCAGACAACATGGCTTTATGAAAAGCAGGTCCTGTTTGACCAATCTGATCTCCTTCTATGACAAGATGACCTGCTTAGTGGATGAGGGAAAAGCTGTGGATGTGATCTTCCTGGACTTTAGTAAGGCCTTTGACACAGTCTCCCATAGCATCCTCCTGGAGAAACTGGCTGCCCGTGGCTTGGAGGGCCCAGAGAGTTGTAGTGAACGGAGTTAAATCCAGTTGGCGGCCAGTGGTGTCCCCCAGGGCTCTGTGCTGGGGTCTGTTTTATTTAACATCTTTATCAGTGATCTGGATGAGGGGATCAAGTGCACCCTCCATAAATTTGCTGACGACACCAAACTGGGCTGATGCGTAGACCTGCTTGAGGACAGGAAGGCCCTTCAGAAGGACTTGGACAGACTTGAGGCCCATTGTACAGCTCAATTCCTGCATCCTGTAGAGAGGAGTCACAAAGCAGAGATTTGTTTGCACTTTGTAAAAGACCCCTTGCCAAGGGCAGTGACTATGCCTAGAGGAGGCCTTGTTCTGTGGGAGAGACCCTGTGTTCACAGAAGCTATAGCTGTTGGGAAGAACCCATGCCAGATAAATTCATTAAGGACTGTGTCCCATGGGAGGGACCCAGAACGCGAGGAGTCATCTTCCTCTGAGAAGAGAGAAGCGGCAGAGACCATCTGTGAGAGTCTGTTCCCAACCCCCTCCATGCCTTTGAGGGTGGAGGAGGTAGAGAGCAGTGAGCTGAGCCCACTAAGAAAGGAGGGGGGAGGGAGATCTTAAAGTGCTGTTTGTATTTTTCTCATCATCCTGTTCTGTTTTTGCGTTTTGTTTTGTTCTGTTTCTTGTAGGTAGTAGAATAAACTTTCCTTACTTTCCTCTCTAAGTTGAGTACTGGAGTCTGTTTTGCCCGGAACTTCTGTTTGGCAGTGAGCCCTCCCTGCCCTTGTCTTGATTCACAACATCCTTGGTTATCTTTTTTCCTCTCATTTCACTAGGGCCTCTGCCATCCTAATGAGGGTGGGAGTGGATGGGGGACAGTGAGCAAGAGACTGTCTTGGTGCTGCTGTTGCTGCTGGGCAAAACAATGTCAAACAGGACTGGGCGAGTATTGACCCCTGGGGGTACACTGCTAGTTATCAGCCTCCAAATAGGTTTCATTCTACTACTGATCACTGCACTCTAGGCTTTTCCCTTCATCCAGGTTTCAGTTCACCTCACTCTATGCTTATCCAGCCCAAACATTAACAGCTTGTCTACGAGGATATTATGGTGAGACTGTGTCAAAGCCTTACTGAAGTCCGTAGACTGTATCAACTGCTCTCCCTTCATCTATGATGCTAGTAATTTCATTGCAGAAGTTTATCAAGTTGATCAAGCATGACTTCCCCTTGGTGAAGCCATGCTGACTACTGATGATGATTTTTCTTGTCCTTAATGTGCCTGGAAATGGTTTGCAGGAGTAGTTGCTCCATTACCATCCCAGGGACTGAGGTGAGGCTGACTGACCTGTAATTCTCTGGGTCCTCCTTGAAGATAAGAGTGACAAGGCATTTAAGCTGCAATGGCTTGTGCATATGTTTGCAATTTTGTATCTTGCGTGTTTCTTTTGAGCTGAGACATTCTTCATGTGGGTGGCATGACATATGTTGATTAACTCTCTAAATGTTTCATTTTTTTCAGATTTGTAATTATTCAATTCAGTATGTTCAGGCTTGAGTTTAAAGCTGTGTACTCTTTGAAATGGAAGAACTTTTTTCTTTGTTGGTAACCAAACACAATGGTGTCTCTGTCAGAATTGAAAGTTCTGTTTTGCTTTTGGTTACTATGAACTTTTTAGCATGTTTTGAGATAAGTCGACATTATCTGATGTCACTGAATTAGATTAATTTTTATATCAGCTTTGTTTTAAAAATTAATGTTTTTTTAAAAAAGCAAATGTGTTACCTATTTTCCAGGTACGAAATGATGAAGGTAAGGTGATCCGCTTTCACTGCAAACTTTGTGAATGTAGTTTTAATGATCCTAATGCCAAGGAGATGCACTTAAAAGGGAGACGGCACAGACTTCAGTATAAGGTTAGTAGAAATAGTAATGCTTCTATCTGAAAATCCACCAGATGTCAACTGACTGATTACACATTTTTGCATGTAAAGACTAGTCAAAAGTAGGTACTCTGAGTAAACAACATATATAAAAAAGCTAGAGAAATTATGTTTCTTGGGGAGTATGGTCTTGAAAGTAGTAATGCAGACTGTGAAATTGCATTTTGGGTTTTTTTTTAAACATTTTGAACATTGCTTTCAGGCAACCTTTGCAACATTAAAAAAATATACAGAGCATGCAAACAACAGTAGGTGTTTTATGTTGTTTACCATGAATTTCAAATAGTGTAAAATAGTAGTGCTCAATGTTTTTGTCAGGATAAACCACATAAACCCTTTGTGGAGACATTTGAGAAACAAGTGATGCAGACTTCTTAGTCATGAATGGAGAGAAACCTATACTGACATATGGTGTCATATAAGATTATGTAGGAAGAAGCTACTGTGATAACAGGAGATACAGTGGGCCCGCAATAATTATGAAAGAGATGAAAGAAGATTAAAAAAATGCCATAAAAATATATTCAGTAACTCATGATTATGCCCCTGTATGAGGGACCCTTCAGGAACAGGGCATCAGGAAGCACACTGTAGTTAAGATGATTTTTTTTTTTTTTTGGCTATAGTCTAGTCATCCTGCTACAGAATAAACAGACAATTACATAGTATTTAATGTAAAATTTTGATCTTAAAATGCTTTGTTGTTATATAGTTGAAGAGGGAATTCATGTTATTTGTAATATGTTGCTATTTCTTAATATTGGACACAGATTTTTCTTCAACTATTCAGTGCAGTTCTAAAACTGCATTTTACTCCCCTTGATTTTATTGTAGACCAGTAGTGTGTGTTAAACATGACAGAAGAACTCTGTAACCTTGATATGACAAGAGGAAAACCAATGTTTCATTTGTTATTTTTCTGAACTAGAAAAAAGTAAACCCAGACTTACAAGTAGAAGTAAAGCCTAGTATTCGAGCAAGAAAAATTCAAGAAGAGAAGATGAGGAAACAGATGCAGAAAGAAGAATGCTGGAGAAGACGAGAAGAGGAAGAACGCTGGAGGATGGAAATGAGGTAATGTATTCTGTTTTACCAATGAGTGAGACAAAACTGCAGTCAGATTATCTAAAGCTACCTGTTTCTATAGTTACTTATTTTGAATACTTGTTTTGGGAACTCTGTATTGTCTTGGTTTAAATTGTCATTATCCCACTGGGTTTTTTATTTTTTTCTTTAATTAATGTTCAGTCTGTCTGAGGAATATAGACTTACTGGAATTATTGCCTATAGATTCAGACCCACTTTCAAAATAATAATTCATTTTAATAACCATTCAGCCCTGGTGAGACTGCACCTCAAATACTGTGTCCAGTTCTGGGCCCCTCACTACAAGGAGATCATTGAGGTGCTGGAGCGCGTCCAGAGATGAGCAACAAAGCTGGTGAAGGGCCTAGAGAGTAGGTCTTATGAGGAGCAGCTGAGGGAGATGAGGATGTTTAGCCTAGAGAAGAGAAGGCTGAGAGGAGATATGATCACTCTCTACAACTACCGAAAGGGGAGTTGTAGCGAGGTGTGGGTCAATCTCTTCTCTCCAGTAACAAATAATAGAACACAAGGAAATGGATTTAAGTTGCTCCAGGGGATGTTTAGATTGGACTTTTGGAAGAACTTTTTCACTGAGAGCGTTATTAAGCATTGGAATGGGCTGCCCAGGGAGGTGGTAAAGACACCATCCCTAGAGAGCTTATTGGTATTTGCTCATGACTACTAGAACTGAATTAGTTTGGACATCCAAGAATTTATTTAGAATAGTTGGAAGTATTAACTGCTAAAGACAACACTTTGATGTACTTCAGGCGATATGAAGAAGACATGTACTGGAGGAGAATGGAGGAAGAGCAGCATCACTGGGATGACCGTCGCAGAATACCAGATGGAGGATATCCTCATGGTCTTCTGAGACCTCTAGGTCTGCTGGGAGTTAGACCAGGAATGCCTCCTCAGCCCCAAGGACCAGCTGTGAGTGTCTTTACTTGGAGGGGAGGAATCATACTTACTAGGAGGCACAGTTAAGAACTATAACTTATTCAGTGCTACCACAGTTGTATCCAGTGCTCCTTTAATAAAGGATTTGGAAAACTGAAGAAATAGTATATACTAATGAAACTGTGTAGATGCACCCGTCTTCCAAAATAAATCCACTTATATGACAAAAGGATGCCTTGAAGACAAATATTGTTTCTTTTGAAATACAAGTTACTCTGGATTTGTGTGCTACTGTTTCTTTATTTAATTGCATTATACTTTATTTATCTAGTTGTGGACAAATATATGGATAAAAAGTAGTTGGATTGTCAGTCTCGAAAGATAATGTTTAATGGTGGGTCATATTCTACCTGGAGGTCAGTAACAAGTGCAATACCACATGGGTTTATCCTGGGATTTGTCTCATTAGCACCTTATCAATGCACCTTATCAATGATCTGAAAGGTGATGGCACGCTCATCAGATTTGCAGCTGACACAACTGAATCAGTTTGGTGTGGGAAGAAGAGTTGATACTTTTGAGGGCAGGTCTGCCATCCAGAGGGACCTAGGCAGACTGGAGAAATGGACCAACAGGAACTTAATAGAAGTCTGCAAGGACAAATGCCTAATGCTGCCCTTGGGAAGGTGTAACCCCTTTGCACTGAGGGGCTGGGGAATGACAGGCTGGGTAGCAGTCCTGCTAAAAGGAACCTGGGGTTCATGGCAGATAGCAAGCTGGACACGAAACAACCCTGTGCCCTGGCAGCACGGAAGGCCAACAGCATCCTGGGTAATATTAACAGGAGCTTAAAAATAAAGGGAAGTGATCAGCTTTTGTTAGACCCAAACTGCAATACTACATTTATTTTTGGGCTTTCCAGTACAAGAAAGGTACTGATAACCCATAGCAGGTTTAGTGTGGGGCTACTGGGGTGGTAAGGGGTCTGGAGTGTGTGCCCTGTGAGGAGAGACTCAAGGGATCTGGGCTTGTTCAGCCTGGAGAAGAGAAAGCTTCAGTGGGATGTAATAGCCTTCTAATATCTGTATATTATAAAGACAATGGAGCCACACTCTTTGCAGTTGTGAGGGGATGAGATACAACCAGCTTAAGCTGAGACAAGGTGCAGACTGAATAGACAATTTTTTTTTTTTTTTTTTCTGCACAGAGAATGTGCAGCTTTCATCTTTGGCAGTTTTCAAGAACTGACTGGATAAAAAGCCCTGAGCAACATGATATGGTCTTATAGCTGACTGTGGTTTGCCCAGGAGATGGGACTAGAGGACCTCCTGAGGTCCCTTCCTATATGAATTCTATGATTCTATGAAAGTAATCATGGATACTTTATTTTGCAGCAGTATGCATTTCCCAGTTAACAAAAAGACAATAGATATTAATGGGAGGTAATTTTAATCCTGGATTTTCATCATTTATTTACTTTTTATACATCTCCTGTTTTTTCAGACATGATTGTGACCGGGATGCTTTGGTTCATGTTTTGTTACATTTCAATGATTTGAGGTTTGAATATTCTATTGTTTAGCCACATGTTTGGGTTTTGGTCACATATCATCTGTGAACGTGGAAGTGTACCCAAATTTCTGAAATGTGCTTTTTCATCTGTTTAGCCTCCACGCCGCCCTGACTCCTCTGATGACTGCTATGTGATGACCAAACATGCAGCTATATATCCAACAGAGGAGGAACTTCAAGCAGTCCAAAAAATTGTTTCTATTACTGAACGTGCTTTGAAACTTGTTTCTGACAATATGACTGACCATGAAAAAAACAAAAGAAAAGAGGGAGATGACGAAAAAGATGGCAGTAACAGGTATGTTTTTTCTTATTTTTTTTAAGAATTTCATCACTTGTTTCTGAAATCATTCTGTGTTTTTCCTTGCACTCTTATCAGTGCTTCCAGGGATTCTGTTCTCTTTGGGTTTTGATATGGCATATGTCACTATGGCCTCGAGCATATGCAATACTGCTATTTTATTTCACTTTTCTATCTTCATGATGAGTTTTATGGTTTTTATATAATTTTTAATACAACTTTTAACTATAATTCACAGAGCTTTGAAAGGAGTTTTGCGAGTAGGTGTTTTGGCTAAAGGTTTGTTACTCCGTGGAGACCGAAACGTCAATCTTGTTTTGTTATGTGCTGAGAAGCCTTCAAAAATGTTACTCGGTCATATTGCTGAAAGTCTTCCCAAACAACTTGCAGTAAGTAGCATTTAGATTTTTGGATTTGAATTTTTGTGAAGTGGTGTGCAACTAAGCACCAAGCAGCCTCTTACTTACTCCTTCCCATCTCTTGTGGGATGGGGAAGAGTATCGTAAAAGAAAAAACTCGTGGGTTCAGATAAGAACAGTGTAATAACTAAATTATAATAGCAATAATAAAAATAATTATTGTAATTAAAAGGAATATAACAAAAAGAGAGAGAGAAACAAAAACCCAAGAAAAGACAAGCGATGCACAGTGCAATTGCTCACCACTCACTGACCGATGCCTGAACAGTGATCTTCCCCTCACCACCAACTCCCCCCAGTTTCTGTTCTGAGCATGATGTTCTAAGGTATGGAATTTAGCCCTTTGGCTAGTTTGGGTCAGTTGTCCTGGCCATGGTCCCTTCCAGCTTCTTGTGCACCCCTAGCCTACTCACAGGAAGGGCAGAGTGAAAAGCAGAAAAGGTCTTAACACAGCTTGGTAATAACTAAAGCATTCCTGTGTTATCAGCATTCTTTTCAGTATAAACCCAAAACACAGCCCTGTAGCAGCTACTAGGATGAAAACTAACTCTATCCCAGATGAAACCAGGACAACAGATACTGTAAAAATCTGTCCTCAAGTCAAATGTGTGCAGGTCTGACTATGTTGCATTTCATAGCTCAGGTTCAGTTTCTTTTCATTTTCTTGAGTGCTTCTGTCTGAATTCAGGGACTATGCTGCATGTTTTGCATTTTGTATATTGTGTCCATGCATGTGTTGATGCTAGTGATGTAGTATTGCTCATCATTTAATAGATTTAATTTAATTGGGAAATAGAAATGAACAGAAGAAAGACTATTATCCAATTACCAGCAGCAATAGGGATAATTTGTGCAGTGTTACAGGAAGCTTGCTCTGCCTGAAGGTCAGA
The DNA here is from genome assembly GCF_028858725.1 of Colius striatus. Classification (NCBI taxonomy): domain Eukaryota; kingdom Metazoa; phylum Chordata; class Aves; order Coliiformes; family Coliidae; genus Colius; species Colius striatus. Next base: position 13,314,645 of record NC_084789.1, on the reverse strand, counting down.
GTTCTCCATTAGTGCCAGTCTGTTTGTACTTATGTCTTCTTTCTAATTTGTATATGTCAGTGCTTTATAGTCCCACAACTAGGTAACAAAGTCTTGCGTTTTGGTTTTTTTGTTTTGTTTTTAATTTGGCACGTAATAAAAAACCAAGAAAAAAAACCCCAAAAGTATATGCAGTCTTTGACTATTCAGCAGAATTGATATAAACCATTTGCTGTATTTCTACAAGAAATTAAAATACAGAATTGATGTGATGGCGCAACTGATGCTTATGCAAGGATATAAAGAAACAAGGAATGGACATACAGAGATGCTAACAGGCAACATAATACAACAAGCAAGGTTGACTCAAAGCCACCCCTTGCTTGCCCTCCACTTCTTTATGTATGCTGTCTCCTCCCACTTGATTACCCAGGGCTCAATTGATTAACCTGCAGCACATGTTTCTGATAATTGGAAGCAGTTTGCCAGCTGTATCACCTTTATTAAAGAAATTTCTGGCTGGTCCAAGTCATATTCATACCCACTATTCCCCCCTTTTTCTTTTTGGACCAGCCAGCCTTCAGCAACACATTTCATAAGGAAAGAAAACATAAGTATTTACACCCACGGCCATGAATTTACAATGAAAGATCAATAACAGCTACATCACCGAACAACATAGCACAAAAGTCCATTTTATAAATTCAAAATAAACACATGTTACCGGAAGGAACTCGTACTGGCGAGAAAGGATGAGTTTTCTGTGCTTCAACTGATGTTTTTCACTTCTTAATTGTGGTTTCAGATTCTTCTTTAACTTATTTTAAGCATGCTTACCTGCAAGCATTATTAGGATATCAGAAATATCTTCTTCATCTGTAAAAACACACCACTTTTGCTTCCATGTTTCCATTGGCAGTCCTTCAATTATCCTTAATAAGATACGGATTGCTGGAGGAATTTGCAACAACATGTGTGGTGCCACAGTTGGCAGATTTTACCTTTGATGGGGTGACAGATTGAGGGTGGATCAATTGTTTTTTTCTTCAGGGTTGTTTTTTCCATTGTTCTTACAGTCATGCAGTCCTTTTGGTTGATATGGCTTGATCCACTTTGCCGGAATCCACTGGGGACCTTGATCTGTAATGACACAAGCGTAACCTCTTCCCCACGTTAACAGATCTGCAGGTCCTTGCCACTCTCCAGTAGTGGAGTTCTTATGCCCATCTTTAGGTTTATTAGTAAAATCCAGATCCTGACTCATCTGAGCAAAATGTGTTAATGCCGGTGGTTCATTCCGGTTTGCCACGATTCTTAGATGATTCATAGTATAAATGGCCTTCATTAGTCTATCTTAAGGGCTCACCCCCTCTTCCCCTGTTTTTTTGTTTTTCTAGCAGCCCTTTTCAAGTTTGATGAGTACGTTCAATGATGGCTTCACCAGTAGAATTGCCTGGGTCCCAATAGTATGTTTGACACCCCATAAATTCAGAAACTTTCGTGTTCCCAAATGATTATCGGTTTTTATCTCCTGTGGAACGCCAAGGAACTGTGAAACAACTTCTCCTTTTAACAATGGCATTACTGGCACAAGATCCTCATTTGTTATACCACATATAGTTCATACCCATTCAATATAGTATAGTTCATACCCTATTAGCTTTTGGATGTCTCTTAAATTAGCAATTTCTGTTTTAATTGCCACTTTCTGACAATAAATGCAGGCACTGGTGATAATATTACCTAAATATTTCCAAGAGGCGTGCATTTGTACCTTTTCTGGTGCGATCACTAACCCGGAGATGCCCAACTGTCACTTCACTTCTTGTAGTATCTGATGCTGATCCAAATCTTTTCCTGCAATTAGGATATTGTCCATATAACGATAAAATAAGACAGAAAGATATTTTTTGTGTAGTGGTGCCAGCACCCAGGAAACATATGTTTGACAGATAGTTGGAGAATTTTTCATTCCCTGATGTAAAAACTACCCATTGATACCGTTTTGCCAGCCCTTGTTTGTTAATAGATGGTACTATAAAAGAAAATTTGTCACTGTATTTCTTATGTAAAGGGATCGTAAAGAAACAATCTTTCAGACTGATTATTAATAAAGTCCAATCTTTTGGAATCATAGCAGGAGAGGGCAATCCTGATTGCAAAGCACCCTTATCCTGCATTACTGCATTAATAGCTCTCAAATCATGTAATAATCACCATTTCCATGATTTTTTTAATGATAATAAAAATTGGTGTGTTCCAGGGACTAGTCGACAGCTTAATATGTCCTTTTTCTAGTTGTTCATCTACTAATTCATGAATCTAGGCAAGCTTTACTTAGCGGCCATTGATCAATCCATACTGGTTTATCTGTGAGCCAGGTTAACTTCAGGATTGGTCATCACTAAAAATTTTCATTCAACAAATGATATCCCATTTGGCTTAAAGCATCTATTCCTAAAAGCCAAACTGAAGTATTCATTACATAAGGTCAAATTTGTACACGCCTATTTTCTTCACCTTGAATACACACCGAAATTAGGTCTCTGCTAATTCTTGTCATCTGCGTGCCCCCTACCCTAACTACAGGGGTCTCTAAACTCTCTAAAGGCCAGTTTTCTAGGCAATAGGATAACAGAACAATGGTTACGTCTGCTCCTGTATCAAGTAACACATTGTAACCAACCATTTTTTCACCATTTGAATGTTGGAATACAACTGTCTGAGTGGGCTTTGCCTGTGAAAGTGGCATTTCAAGTCTTACCTCAGGTACACTGGTGGATCCAAAATCACCATCTCGACGCTCTCGAACACCTCTAAGTGGAACTTTAGCCCTGAAAGGAATTATTTGAGTTATTCTAGTCCTTTTAGCTATAAAAATTGGTGGCTGCCACACTTTAACCATTATTCCAATGTTTCCTTGATAATCGGTGTCGATTACACCAGGGAGCATGAAAATACCTTGTTGAGCAGCTGATGACTGTCCTAAAAGCAGAGCACTTAAACCATGACCCAGGGGTCCATTAGCATTGGATGGGATTATCGTAACGTCTGTATTGTCAATAGTTACATCTATTGCTGTTTCCATATCCACTCCTGTGCTTTCTGCAGTGGCTGATCTGAGGCCATCCAGGCAGCCTCTGGTGTCGAAGGATGTTTTTGTGCTTGTTACGCTCAACCTTTTTGTGCTCGTTAATCCATTTCCCTTAGGCATGCTGTGTCTGGCCAAACGAGAGCAGCACTCAGTGGCTCTCTGTCCAAATTTGCCACATCTGTAACAACTACCGTTAAATCTGCCGTTGCACCCCAATATTCTAGTTGAGCTATTTGTCCATACCAATGGTCTGGATTGACATTGTTTTTTCATGTCCCAATTTTCCGCAATTGAAACACTTTGACCCCCGATTTCCTCTGCCCTGTTGAACTAATGGTTTTAATGCCGTTGCCATAGCTGCAGCCAGATGTGCTGTCCTTTCGTCTGAAGATCCTACTCAAGAGCAGGCTTCTATCATGTCTACTAAGGTTGCAGTCCGCGGGAGAGCTTGCAGGATCTTCTTACAATCCGGGTTAGCATTAGCAACTGCCAAGTGCAGTCCCATTTCAGCTTTTACTTTGGCCAACATGCCTGGTACCCGATCCAGTGCTGCTCCTAAACAGTCTTAAGAAAATCATAAAAGCTTCATCAGACTTTTGTATTAAGGTTATATATGGGGAAACTAGCACCTCCATGTCAGGGACAGTCTTAAATGCCTGCCAAGCCACTGTATATGTTGGTTGTAAAATAGCTTCATGCAGTCGAGCTTGCACTTGGGCGTTAGCAAATTGTCCTTTTCCCAACATCACGTTGGCTATGACAACCTGTTGTGGATCCCCCTGCTGTAAATCCATATTTTCCTACTACTGATACATCCACCCTTTTCTCCCATTCAGTTTCCCATAGTAGTACTTGAGTAGGCTTCAGAAAGGTTTCTGCTAGTTTTCGACAGTCAAATGGGGTCATTAATCTGCTGGAGAAGATATGGTCTAATAATGTTTGCACATATGGATTAGTCAAACCATATTGCATTACTTCTTTTTGCCCTTCCCTTACCAACTTCCACTCCAAAGGCACCCAGTGTCATTGTGTAGGATTATTACCTACTGTTACCAGGCTTACAGAATGAATTCTTCTTCTACTACCGCATCTCATATAAGACCTCTCCATTTCTTAGCCGGATCATAGTCATCTGGTTGGGGGTCTCTAACCACCAGTGAAGTCAAAACTTTAACCTCTAGTTTGATTAATTCATTGAGCTGAGTCAACAGTTGATTAGCTGTTACTTTTGGTTTTTCTATCAGTTCCTCCAGGTGGGCCAATGTCCATTTCATTTCTTCCCCCTGTCTTATCAATTCCTCCTGTAAAAGCTGTCTTTGTTGATCTTCCCCTTTCCCAGATGTCAGGGGTGATGATGGAAGAGGAGAATAATCAGGAATTGATGATCTCAGGGGCAAAGGTACACCCATAGTCTCATTAGTAAAGCGTACCTTCCATTCACTGTTGGGTGCTCCCTCAGACAGGACGAGAAATAATATACGTTTGGCTCTCAGATCCCAACAACATAGTATAACCACTAAGGCTGACTCAAAGCCACACCTTGCTTGCCCTCCACTTCCTTATGTATGCTGTCTCCTCCCACGTGATTACCCAGGGCTCAATTGATTAACCTGCAGCACCTGTTTCTGATAATTGGAAGTGATTTGCCAGCTGTATCACCGTTATTAAAAAAATTTTTGTCTGATCCAAGTCACGTTCTTATCCACACAGAATAAAGTCTTTAGCTCCAATGCTCTCTACTGAACAAAGTCTGTCTGCCATCATTATGAGATGCTTGTCACAGCATTAGTGTTTCAATGCAGTTTAATAAAATGCTTGTCAGAATCAGTGGCATGGTAGAAGCATTAGCAGGATCAGATTAGTTAGAAAATAATCTTGGGTTTACTCTTGTTAGAAATAACAGAACAGATGAAAATGTTAAAACTGCTTGTCCTAGGGTTGGCTGGGATAGGGTTAATTTTCACTAGATACCTTGAGGGAGTATGGCCAGGCTTTCATCCCATGCTGATGTCATGCTCAGTATATAAGGGGAGCTGGCCAGGGGTGTGGCAGGGAGCTTGGGAATTTTGGGGGACTGAGCATCTAGTTAAGTTTTGGGTGCTGAGCAGTTACTCAGACATCACTTGCTTTGTGTATTCCTTTACTTTTGTTATGGCTGTTTGTTCTTGTGCTGTTCTATTAAATTGTCCTTATCTCAACCCACAAAGCTTTACCTTTTTCTCCAGATTCTTCTCTCCATCCTGCCAAAGTTTGGAGGAGTGAGTGAGCGGCTGTGTGGTTTGATTGTTGTCAACTGAGTTTAAACCATGACACTACACAACTTGGCGTGGCTTTGTACAGAAGTCATTTGCCCCTGTAGTTTATGGAAGAAGATGATAAAGGTGTCTACAGCTTCCTTTTGAGGGTACTGAGAATTATTGAATTTGATTGCAAGAAGCAGTTCTGTATAACTACCTTGTTACTCTTAGATTATTTTCTTTCCCCCTTGGTATTTATCTTGGACTTCGTTCTCATCAGAGAATGTTGTGACAGACAAGTATAGAACGTGCCTAGCAGTACCCATTTGTAACTGCAGACTTTTAAGTCTGCATCTTTGTGCTTTATAAAGGCTCCTATGTTACAATGAGAAACATCCAACTGTTATTTGATACTGAGGCTTTTCTGTATCTCAAACACTGTCAAGATTCTTGTTGTGTAATTAGTATGTGAATTTCCTTTATGGGTAAAAGTGTTTCTTTGCATGCTTGGTGACTGCTGTGTATTTTCATTAATGTTTTGGAAACAACATGCAAGTCCATGTATATATCTATATCCATCTTAATAGTGTGTTCTGTGGTTTCTTTGAATAGAGAGGTATCTGCTTCATGTAATTATATTGTGTTTCTGTCTTTTTAATAGACTATGTTGAAATCTATTTTCTTCCCAATAGTTTTCTTGGCTGCAGGCTAATAGAAATTTCTGTTTCTTGATATTTAGGTAATAAGTCCTGAGAAATACAATATCAAGTGTGCAGTCCCAGAAGCAGCAATAATTTTAAATTCGTGTGTGGAACCCAAAATGCAAGTTACTATTACACTGACATCTCCAGTCATTCGGGAGGAAAACATGAGGGATGGAGGTTGGGAAGTTGTTAAAGATGTTATTTCTCACCTGTTTTTATGTTTATCTATTCACCTTAAGATGACATTAAGGTCCTAGAAGGCAACATGCTGGCACAACTAATGTATTTGTTTGAAACCTTGTTTTTTGACGACCAGTCCCGGTAGAGAACAATTGGTTAAAATAAACATTCATATTATGTGTTTATTTAATTTCTAAACATACTAACTTTATGTCCAACCTCAGCTTTTTTTTCCCCTCTTCTAAAATTATGTGGAAAACTTGAGTATTTTATAGCAAGTGGCTATAAACTGGCAGTTTATAGCAAGCAGTCTTGCCCTAAGAGAAAGATTTTTTAAATTGGATCTGTATTATCATCACTTACACATTCCAAATAACAGCACCACTTAAAACACACTTTTACAATACTTTTGATGGTAAGAGTTTTTTCTATAGTAGATAGTAACAGGACAAGGGGTAATGGGATGAAGCTGGAACACAAAAAGTTACACTTAAACATAAGAAAAAACTATTTCACTGCGAGGGTGATGGAGCAGTGGAACAGGCTGCCCAGAGGGGTTGTGGAGGCTCCTTCCTTGGAGGTCTTCAAGACCTGTCTGGACATGTTCCTATGTGACCTGATCTAGCTGACCCTGCTTCTGCAGGGGGGTTGGACTAGATGATCTCTCAAGGTCCCTTCCAACCCCTACCATTCTATGATTCTATGAAGAGTACTTTTAACTTTAAAAGACAATGTGGGGTTTTTTCCAGGTCTCTGAGGTTGCTTTTTGGTCTGGAGTGCTTTTTGTATTATAGTCAATCTTCTATCTAACTGTCAAACCCAGACTAGTACAATAATGGCTTTGTCATTAAGCTGAAGCAGAAGGTGGAGCTTGTAAATCAAATTACATTTCTAAAGTTCACAGTTTCTCTGGCACCAGCAGTGTCACTTTAGAGTCTGTTTTGTAACACTTTCAAAGCTCCAAAAGCTTTTAAGCCAACAAGCATGATTAATGTCTGCAGTACATTGGCTCTTTTTGTTTAAGGGTCAGATAAAATTAACTCTTTGTTTCTTTTAATCCTGTATTTTTATAGTTGAAAGAGATCATGTTCTGGTGTTTGACAGTGAACCTACAGATGGAAAATCTGAGGCTATCTTAACGTTTCTCATAAGCAGGTTGAAAAAATTGTATGTGTATATGTATATATGTGCTTGTGTATATACGTATTTATATAAGTGTGGTAGTTTGAGCCTGGCTGGATGCCAGGTGCCCACCACACCGCTTTATCCCCCACCTCCTCAGCAAGCCAGGGAAGGGGAGAAAATAAGATGGGAGTCTCGTGGGTTGAGATAAAAGCAGTTTAATAAATAAGCAGCAAAGCCGCGCGCGCGGGAAGCAAAGCAAAAGCAGATAAGCTGTTGCTCTCTACTTCCCATCAGCAGCGATGTCCGGCCACCTCCCGAGAAGCAGGGCTTCAGTACGCGTAGCGGTTGCTTTGGGAAGGCCAGAAATGAATCTTGCCTCCCCTTCCTGCTCCTCTCCCCCAGTTTATATTACTGAGCTGACGTCGTATGGTATGGAATATCTCCTTGGTCAGCCTGGGTCAGCTATCCTGGCCATAGTCCCTCCCAAGATCATGCCCACCCACAGCTATTGGTGAAGGTGGGGGAAGGAATGCTGGAGGGACAGCCCTGATGTTGTGCGAGCGGTAGTCATAATATTGATATCACCAGTAAGCACAGCACTGCAGGAGCTGCTGTGGAAAATCACTACCGTCCCAGACCCACTACAATAAGCCACAAAGGCTTTTTTTTATTTCATCTCATCACTACATGTCCTCTAAAATACTTGAGGTTTATATATTGCATTAGTAAATGTTCTGTAGCCATAACTAGTGCACTGTAAGCAAGCTATGTTAACAAAGTCATCCTATGTAATCAGAAAGAAAAATTTCAAGATACGTTCTCTAGTTTGGATGACTTCTGAAAATTGTTTGAGTGCTTTACACATGATTTTTAAGTTGTGCATATTATTCCTAGCTACAAAGACTTTGTACATGTACTGTCACACTCAAACAATTCTATTTATTTTTGACAATCTAAGTGAAACGTGATTCTTGGTTTGTCTCTACTGAATCAGACTTCACGTATTAATTAAGTTTATAAAGAATACTTTAACTTTAAAAGGCTTGATTATTAAATTACATATAACCATTAAATGAAGTTAAACACCGTGTTTATTTCTTAATGTACTGTGCAAAAGTGATTCCTGCCACAATACTAAATTTCAATTTTCTGTCCTAAAATTCTATGATGTATACTAAAAATAAAATCAATTTTCAAATTACTATGATCAATTCCTTAATTTATGCCACCTAAAGGAAATAAATCTGTATTTGTCTGACCCACACTTGAGTTAAAATAATAATTGTGAGTTTATTCACTGCTGAATGCAGTACTGCCTCTAAGCAAGAAAAATCAAGTTAGATTTCTTTTCAAGACACTGAGCAGTATAAGATGGATGTGCAGAAAAGTTCACTTTTGAAACTAGAATAAATAGAAGACTGATTTGCAAATTATTGCAGTAAAGGTAGCCTTATGAAGACTGCTGCATTTGTGTTTTTTCTTATGGCAACTTCTCATGCTTTGTGTCTTACAGTGGTTTAAAGGTTTTCCTGGTTTGTGTTGTGGTTTTATTTGTTTGGGGTTTTTTTTATCCTACTTGGGGAGCTAGTTCAGGTGATAAGGAAGGCTTTACCAGAAGAACCAGTTTGAGTAAAGATGAGACTGAGACTTGCATGTGAAGCAGTATCATGTTTGATATGTAATATTATATGATAAAAGGCTAAAAAAATATACAGTGTGAAATAAAATTAACTGCATAGCTACTCTTCCTCACAGTATTGTGCGTTTGACACTTTACCAAATCTGATATATTCAAAGTGCTCTAACCCCTGCTGTGGAATCTTTCCTTTAGCAAACAAAATGTACATATTTATAAACACATCTATGCGTGTGTGTGTCTTTTTAATCCTTAGCTAACAGCCCCCATCCAAAGCAGAGGGACTTGATTCCTGTCAGGGCTTGCTGCCAAGAAACCGGAAGGATTTTTGACCAAGGTTTTCTAAAGCTCAGTGTCACACCTGCCATGCTTTACAAAGGAGGGGGTTTGGATGCATAGTACTAGCATGTACTGTTACTTTATGTGTTTTAATTCTTTTTGTCTTTGTCCCTCTCCTAGAATTAAGCAGTGTTTACACTAGTCTTGAAATAGTTGACTGGGTAAAATAAAACTTAATAACATAATAAAGCTTATAAAAAAATGATATACCTGTTAACTTTTAATGAAGAGGTAGTGTGGACACAGCATGTCTAACTGGAGATTAACCCTTTATATTTAAGATAGTAATAAATTAAATTATATAGAGTAAGAATTCATGCTTGTGTTCTGTAAATTAATTCATTTTTTGATCTTAGCCAAATAGAGTGGTAGGTTAGGCATCTAAATTTCATTAAATAGTCTTTAAGGGGTTAATCCTGAAATGTGAAACAGAGACAAAAATCCACAGATTAAGTATTATAAGAGTTGTCTTGATCTATTTTTCAGTCAATGTATTCTCAGTGCAATAGGTGCCTTGCAACATCTGACTTAAAAAGACTAAGTTTTAAGGGTATTCATATGATACCTATTAGAAGCATATTTTAGACTGACACTTCCAGCACTAAGATTCTCTTCGTGCACAAAAACTGTAATTCTTTTTATTAAAATGATTTCCCAAATTGAAGTTTTTCAGAGATAGAAGTAACTGGAGTTTCAAATTATGTAGTGAATTATTGTGATAAAAGTTTGCACAGTGTCACCTATTTGCATATTAGTTTTGAAAGAAAGTAAAAAATTGACTGATTAGGCTACTAGACAAAATAGCCTCAAATTTTTATTTTAAATTTCTCAGCCTTACTTTACCTGTTTTTACCTGCTGTGTTTTTTCTCTAAATGTATCCCGAGTCATAGAATAATAGCATCATAGAATAGTAAAGTTGGAAGGGACCTTTAGAGATCATCTAGTTCAACCCTCCTGCAGAAGCAGGTCAACCTAGATCAGGTCACATAGGAACATGTCCAGGCGGGTCTTGAAGACCACCAAGGAAGGACACTCCACAACCTCCCTGGGCAGCCTGTTCCACTGTTCCATCACCCTCACAGTAAAATAGTTTCTTCTTATATTTCAATGGAACTTTTTGTGTTCCAACTTCATCCCATTACCCCTTGTCCTGTTGCTCGATACAATAGAAAAAAGGGATACCCCAACCTCCTGAGACATTTACATATTTGTAAATATTAATGAGATTCCCCCTCAGTGTTCTCTTTTCTAGACTAAATAGCCCCAGATCCCACAACCTTTCCTCGTATGAAAGATATTCCAGTCCCCTGATGACCTTGGTGGCCCTGCACGGGACTCTCTCTAGAAATTATCTGTCCCTCTTGAGATGAGGAGCTCAGAACTGGACACAGTACTCCAGATGAGGCCTCACCAGGGCAGACTAGGGAGGGAGAAGAACCTCCCTTGACCCTCTGGCCACACTCTTCTTGATGCATTCCAAGATGTCATTGGCCTTCTTGGCCACGAGGGCACATTGCTGGCTCATGTTCTGTTTATTATCAACCAGGACTCCCAGGTCTCTCTCTGCAGAGCTGCTCTTCAGCAGTTCGACCCCCAGCCTGTACTGGTACGTGGGGTTGTTTCTTCCCAGATGCAGGACTCTGCACTTGTCCTTGTTGAACCTCATGAGGTTCCTCTCTGCCCAACTCTCAAGCCAGTCGAGATCCTGCTGAATGGCAGCACAGCCTTCTGGGGAATCAGCCAGTCCTCCCAGTTTGGTGTCATCAGTGAACTTTCTGAGGGTACACTCTGTCCCCTCATTCAGGTCGTAGATGAAGATGTTGAACAAGACTGGCCCCAGAACCGATCCCTGTGGAACTCCACTGGACACAGGCCTCCAACTTGATCCTGTGCCAGTGATCACCACCCTCTGGGTTCTGTCATTCAGCCAGCTCTTCATCCACCTCACTGTCCACTCATCCAAGCCATACTGCCTGAGCTTTCTGATGAGGATGTTATGGGAGACAGTGTCAAAAGCCTTGCTGAAGTCAAGGTAGATGACATCCGCTGCTCTCCCCTCATCTAGCCAGACGGTTATGCCCTCATAGAAGGCTATCGGGTTAGTCATACAGGATTTCCCCTTGGCAAATCCATGTTGACTCCCCTTGATAACCATCTTATCCTTCATATGTTCAGTGATAACATTCAGGATGTGTTGTTCCATCACTTTTCCAGGGATGGAGGTGAGGCTGACCAGCTTGTAGTTTCCTGGGTCATCCTTCCTGCCCTTTTTGAAGACTGGAGTGACCCTGGCCTTTCTCCAGTCCTCAGGCACCTTACCTGTCCTCTATGATTGTTCAAAAATGATGGAGAGAGGCTTAGCAATCACATCAGCCAGCTCTCTCAGCAATCTAGGATGCATCCCATCAGGACCCATTGACTTATGAGCCTTAAGTTTGCCCAACAAGTCTTTAACCTCTTCCTCTTCCACCCAGGGCAAGTCCTCTGCTTTCCAGGACATCCTTTTATCCTTTCTGGACTGGGCTTCCCGAGGGCCGGCCTTGGCCATAAAGACTGAAGCAAAGAAGGCATTCAGTACTTCGGCCTTCTCTGCATCCACAGACACCAGGACCCTGTCTGTGTTTAGTAGCCCCTTGTTTTCCTTCTGGTGCTGATGTACTTGAAAAATGCCTTATTACTGTCCCTGACTAAATTTAATTCCAGGACTCTAATCTTCCTAGTTGCACATCTGCATACTCTGGCAATTTTCCTATACTCTTCCCAAGAAATCAACCCCTGTTTCCACCTCTTATAGATGGCTGCTGTCTGCCTGAGTTGTCCCAGCAGATCCTTGCTCATCCATGGAGGCCTCCTACCTCCTTTTCCTCCTTTCTTGCGCATTGGGACACACTGATCCTGGGCTTGGAGTCCTTTATATGCAAGTTGTGCTTGTTTCATCAGTTATCTTATCTGGCACCTCTCTTTTATAGATTTGGATTTTGTTTTGTTTTGTTTTAAATGAAATACCACTTTGAATATCTTTATTTGCTCTGTAAATGCCTTGTTAGTGCCATTTTTCTTCTTTCTGCTTTAACATATAGTCCATAAGTTTGAATATCTGTGTGAGAATATATAGATGTGATTAAATTTCATTATTGCATTGCAAAGTTGTAGCACCATGTTCATTCATGGCTTTTTAGTTCTCTGTATAGTAAAATATCCTGCTATTTATTTTACATCTGTATATAAATAGGTGGCTTCAGAGCTGTCTCCCTGCAGTATCCATAGAATCTTCTCTCCTTCCTTGGAGGTCTTCAAGACCCGCCTGGACATGTTCCTATGCAACCTGATCTAGGTTGACCTGCTTCTGCAGGGGAGTTGGACCAGATGATCTCTAAAAGTCCCATCCAACCCTACCATTCTATGATTCTATGATTCTATGCTGGCATGTTTCATGAAACTCAAAATATATATAAAAATTTTTTCTTAGACTTACCTAAATTTAGGTCTTGCTAGAGTAGACTATTGTCATAGTTTGTCCCAGCTAGCATAGCAGCACCACGACAGTCTCTCGCTCGGTGCCCCCATTCACCCCCACCCTCATTAGGATGGTTGAGGACCCAGCGAAATGGGACTAAAAGATAAGCAAGGTTGCCGTGGATTGAGACAAGGGCAGGGAGGGCTTGCTGCCAATTTACGGTTCTGGGCAAAACAGACTCCAGTACTCGACTTAGAGAGGAAAGTAGGAAAGTTTATTCTACAAGAAACAGAACACAATAAAAGCAAAAAGGGAGTAGGATGATGAGAAAATTACAACCAGCACTTTAAGATCTCCCTCCCCCATCCCTCCTTTCTTCCCGGGCCCAGCTCATTGCTTCCCATATCTCTACCTCCTCCACCCTCAATGGCTCAAGGGGGCAGGGAATGGGGGATGTGGTCAGTCTCTCACAGATGGACTCTGTCGCTTCTGTCTTCTCAGATAAGGACGACTCCTTGCATTCTTCCCCTGTTCCAACACGGGGTTCCTCCCCCGGGACACAATCCTTAACGAACTTCTCTGGTGTGGGTTGTTCGCAATAGCTGCGGCTTCTGCCGATGCAGGTTCCCTCACACGGGACGCAGTCCTTGGTGAATATCTCAGGCATGGATTGCCACGGTTGCAGTTTCTGCAGTTACAGGGTCCCTCTCTCGGGACAAGGCCTCTTCTGGACATAAGTTTAATGAGCTGCTTTGTCGTGGGTTCCTCCCCACATTTACAGCTGTGGATATTGGGTCCCTCCTTCAGGACACGGCCTTCTCCGGCCATAGTCACTGTCCCTGGTCTGGGGCCAGCTTTAGCAAAATGAGTCTCTGCCCCTGATGCGGGCTCATTATCAAAATGAGTCTCTACCGCTGATGCGGACTCTTTAAAGAAATGAAAATAAATCTTAGCTTCACCAGTTCTCTCCATAGAATGCAGGGGAGTCTCTGCTCCAGCACACCTCCTCCTCTCTTTCATCACTGACCTTGGAGTCCGCATGACTGTTTCTCTCACTGTTCCTACTCCTTACACCACCACCAGCCAGAAGAAAAAGAAAGGGCAGAAGAAGGAAAGAAGATGGAGGAAGAAACCTCCCCTTCCGGCTTCTTCTTAAAAAGTGATCGTGGAGGCGTCTAATTGGCTCAGCCCCAGAAGTGGGTCTGGCTCAGAGCTGGGGAGAGCTGTGAGCAACTTCTTACAGGAGCCATCTTTACAGCCCCTTCCCCCTTACCAGAAAAGGCTGTCATGTCAAACCATGGCAACTATATTTTTCGACACAGCCAGATCCCGTGAAATAGCCATTTTCGCAATTAGTAAAACAAAGAACTTTTAAAGCTGATCACTGCATTATAAATCTACATTTTTAAGTAACACAAGGATACCATTTCATATTGTTCGGTGGTTCTAGTGTCATTGATTAAACCACTTCCAAAAGGGCCTCGTGGTCTTTTACTTTTTGGTAACAAAGCAATCAGCTTGGTAATGTAATTAATCCTTTTCTAAACATTTAAATGTACAATATTTACTGTAGTTTCTTTGTCTTCCTGACATTTTACTTAGTTTCTTTAAAAGGTTCCTTTTTTTTTTCCCCCTGATGAATCTTAAGTAAAGCAGTCCCTTTTCAGATCCTTCCTTGCATCCTAAATGATATTGAAACACATATATCATGGGCTGAGGAATTTATGAGTAAGAGAGAGTACTGTAAAATGAATTGAACTCCAATATTGAAGACCATTTAATGTTCCTTTAGTCAGGTGTTTTTAAAGCAAAATCGTTTCCATTTCAAGTTTAAAGTACAATAATAATAACAATTGCTAAGCATCTAGTGGTTTTAAGATTTAGTTTTTTAATACCTGTTTTTTCTTTTAAAGAGTAAGTCTCAAATATGTGACCATTAAAATTTACAAGAAACTAAATTTTAATGTTTCTAGTGGATTTTTGTATTCCTTCTGTCTTATTTTCTCTGTACTGGTACACTGTGTCCAACCATCCTTCCTTCAGTATTTAATTTTAGGGGATGTGCAGTTTTTTTCAGTGTTAGCTTAAATAAAGAAGTACTATGCATTGCATAATCTGCAATGCATTTGAAAATAACCAGAGAGCTAAAGTATAATGTGCTCCTGATCTTCATACTGAGTTGATACCCTTATCCTAATTGAATGGCTTTTATTTAAAATCTACGTTTGTTGTTCAAGTGTTTAAACTTTAAATAGCATGTGTGACATTGAAGCTACATTAAAGTGTCTTGCTCTCCTGGTCAAACACCCATTCCTCACTGCATTTTGCCAATTCAATCCATTTTAGATGTAACCCTGGGTATGGTGAAAGACCCACTGGACATCTTGGACAGGCAAAAATGCCTTGACGCTCTGGCTGCTCTACGCCACGCTAAGTGGTTCCAGGTTTGGAACATCATTTTACTTTCTTCTTGTAGCCTTATGAGTAAATAGTTCAGTTGTGATATAAAAGTTTAACTGTGTGAAAACACTCAGCATTATTCATGATAATAATACTTAATATTTTTCTGGTCTCTAAATTAAAATGTCATAGGTTGAGTATGGAGGAACTGCTTTATGCAGTTATTTCTCATTTGACAATTTTTTTTTTTATGATCATTGAGAAAGCAATGTTGAAAGCTTGACTTACTTGGGGTGATCATATGTTTTATATTTGTTATATATTCCATAAGGCTGCAGAGTAACTTTAAATAATGGAATATGTGTTTAAAGCTTTGTGTTTAGATTTAAGACATTTTTTTCCTACTTTTTTAAGTGTAGGGAATGAAAGGCAAGAAGTAACTGTTTGGTTTAGTGACTTTGCATTCTGGCAAAGGCACAATAAAGAAACTAAAGAGATTCCCTTGACCTTTCAGTCTCTATACATATTTCTTAGACCTTTACTTTATTCTTTTAAATTCTAATATAGAAAGATACTGTATTTATTGTTACAACTGAACATAGGTCAAAATGTACAGAGGATCAAGAAATATTATTCTTGTATAATCTGTGCACTTTGACTTCTAAAACTTAAATTACTATCCCTGTATAAAACACTGTTGTAAATGGCAGCTCATGGAATAAAGTTGTAGAATGAATTGTTTCAGTCTTGTATCCGAGCTTCCATTGAACAATGGTGTATTAGTCTTTCAACAAATCGTATTTGCTGTAGATTCTGGGATTAATTAATTTGATTTTATATTGTTCTCAAGGCTAGAGCTAATGGTCTGCAGTCCTGTGTGGTTATCATACGTATTCTTCGTGACCTCTGTCAGCGGGTTCCAACTTGGTCTAATTTTCCAAGCTGGGTGAGTAATGTTATTTTGAATGAGTCTTTTTAATGCATGTGGTACTGCAAGTAAAGCATAGGAAAGTGTTACTACAGTTTTAAAATATAGACTTTTTCAAGGAGTAATGTAGGGGTTTTTTGAGGGGTGAGATGTGTGTGTTCCCCAACAAATTATCCAGATTCTCTCTAAAATTTAATTTTCTGAGGTTTTGTAATTTGGAGATTTTTTTTTTAAAGGGATTTTCTTGTTCTTTTGAATTCTTTGTGGGTAGCATTCTTATTCTAGATTTTAGCTTTTTTCATTTACTCTGTATAAAAGAATCTCTTGTTTTCTAACCACCTACTCTGAATTGTTTGGACTTTACTGAAACTGATTGAAAATAATGTCAACTGTGCCCAGATAGCTCTGTGATAACAGGAAGGCTACTCGAAAGAATAAATCACAGTAATTCCTGCAATCCTTAATATATCCTTTCTGTAAGATGAAATACCACAGTACTAGTTTGTGGATGTGTCACCCTTAGCATTTTAATCAGTGTCACTTAGATCTCTAGGTTGTACCCAGTTATCTCTCACTTCTTGCAGCTGAGTGTTTTTGGAGCATTCATTTTACATTGATGCTCTTCAAGAGTGAAACTTGTGCTTAAAATATTAAAAGCTGTTCAATCTGTGGACTGGATAAAGATAGTCTGAAACAAAATCTCAGAAACATATATATATATATGTGGAGGTAAACCCAGCTCTGACTGTTTTGTTTCATAGACCAAATCATGTTGTACTGTGTTGCTTCCTAATGCAAAGTTTTCAGAGCACTGACATTGTCAAGACAGTTACAGCAGTTGGCATTATTTCAATGAGAAATGTTTTACAACTGTACTAAGCTTGCAGACAATTTTATTAAATTCTGATAATATTTATTGCTTCTGGAAAATATGTGGAGCAGTTACTTATGATTTTTAAGTACTTAAGAATATTTTTTTAAAAAATTACAGTTTCTGTGCTACAGTTCATGAAAGATACACTGTACAAATATAGTTTAAAAGAAACTAAGAAAGTATGTAAATGCCTTCAATATTGTTATGACACTGAGTTGCTGGAGAATAAACCCTGGCATATTTTTAGAAAAGAATCCTTAGAACAATTACAACATGCAGCAGGCATATAGATAAAGAACAAGGAATGTTGTTTCTTATTTCTCAGAATATCTGTTCTAAGGCACAGCCAGAAGGGAAAAGAGGTATGAAGCAGTGTCAGGTCTAGTTGTGTCTCAATTCTCTCCAAAAGTGCTTCCTGGCTTGTTCCTCTTACCTGATGTGTTGCCAGTGACCTGAATCAATATTGAATTATGTGCAGTCAGTTATTCTTTTGGCCTGTTGGCAAAGTCTTACAGAAAAAACAATGACAGAATGAAAATTATTATTTTAAATATTTAACGACAGTAAACAAAGCGGAGGCAAGGCTTGTTTATTTGCAACTGTGTGGCCGATTGAGGTAATCCTGGGGTTCCTGGAGCACGGGGAGTGGAGGATAAGTGAGGAGAGCTGCCAGGACCAGGCAGCTCTCGCGAGGGGGACAGTCTTGCTGGGAGGCAGAGCCGCAGCAACCGCAGGGGATTTAATCATCCCCCAGGGAGCTCGAGCAACTGGGAGCGCAGCGAACAGGAGAACGGCTAACAGGGCCAGCAAACAGGGAGTGACGTGCCACCCAGGAGTGGTGCTGCAGTTCATGCAGGCAGGGCGAGCAGGGAGGACAGGCAGGGGACAACCCCATGGCCCGTTTAGAGAAGCAGAAGTCAGAGAAGTGTCCCAGCTTCAGCTTCAACCTAGCAAAATGGTGAGCACTCGCCTAAGGACTAAAGCCAAGGCTCAGGTGGACAAAACCCAGGTGAAGGTCAGTGCATCCACCCAGACAGAGCTGGTTAGTAGAGAAGCTTCGGTGCAGGTGGAGTGCAGGGAGTGTTTAGACTGCTTAGGGACCTATGCCTCTGAGGCAAAAAATGTGTCATAGGTGCCCTCAAGTTCAGGAACTGCAGCGCCTGGTGAAAGAGCTGCAGGAAAGTGTGAGTAGGCTCTGTAGTATTAGAGGGGAAGAAGTGGAGAAAGATGGAGGCTTCCGCAATCAGGTGCAAGCCTCCAGTGAATCCAATAAGTCATGGACCCTGGTTACAAAAAAAAAGAAAGACAAAGGCTTGTCTTCAAAGCCCTCCTTCCAGAGTGCCCACTACAAATAAGTATGAGTCACTGGCAACAAGGGACTTCAACAAGCAAGCTCCAAAAGGGGAAAACCCACTCAACAACCCATCAGCTGCTCCACCTGCAGTAGGTAATGGACATCACAGGAAGAGGCGACAGGTGCTTGTTGTGGGTGACTCACTGCTAAGGGGCACTGAGAGACCCGTCTGTTTAGCAGGTAGGGAGTCAAGAGAGGTGTGCTGCCTGCCTGGGGCCAAGATCAGGGATGTGGCCAAGAGAGTGCCACAACTCATCAGGGATGCAGGCTACTACCCCTTACTTGTGTTCCATGTAGGTATGAATGATGTCATGAGGCATGAGATCTCCAGGATCCAGATGGATTTTAAATCCTTGGGGGAGCAGGTAAAAGGTAGAGGGACTCAGATTATTTTCTCCTCTGTCCTGTTCACTAGAGATAAAGGAGGAGTTTGTAAAGGAAAAATCAGCCAAGTGAACTCCTGGCTGAGAGACTGGTGCCGGCGGGAAGGCTTTGGGTACTTTGACAATGGATCCTTCCTTGGGGACTACAGCTTGATAGGATGGGATGGGATTCATCTCTCCCGTAAAGGCACTGCAATATTTGGGAGTAGACTAGCAAATTTAATAAAGAGGTCTTTAAACTAAGGGACTTGGGGGGTGTGGGGAGAAGCAAAACAGAACAAGCTGTCCCCTCTATCTGGGAAACAGGGCAGGACAGGGAATGCAATGATAAGTGCCCTTCATCTGCACACTGGGCTGAGATACGGAAGGCTGACCACCCTGAGAAAGAGCCAAACCGGGGAGGAACCTCCTGCACCTGTCCAGGGAAACCTGTGTGTTTGAGTAAGTCCTTGCGCTGCCTCTACACCAATGCACACAACCTGGTGAATAAGCAGGAGGAACTGGAGATGTGGGTGCAGATGCGGGGCTACGACCACATTGCAGTTACAGAGATGTGGTGGGAGAGCTACCATGAATGGAGCACAGACATGGAGGGTTATGTATTGTTCAGGAAAGACAGGCTGACAAGGTGTGGAGGTGGAGTTGCTCTCTATGTGAGGGAGCAATTAATGTGTACCAAACTGTGACTAGGTGGGGATGAGGAGAGAGTAGAGTGCTTATGGGTAAAAATTAATGAGCAGGGCAAGGCAGGTGATATTGTTGTAGGAGTCTGCTACAGGCCACCTGATCAGGAGGAGGATGTGGATGAGGCCTTCTACGAACAGCTGAGAGCTGCCCCACAATCACAGTCCCTGGTCCTCATGGAGGACATCAACCACCCTGATATTTGCTGGGATAGCCACACAGCCAAGCATGCATACTCCAGGAGGTTCCTACAGATTGTTGATGACAACTTCCTATTGCAGATGATCGAGGAACCAACAAGGAGGGGTGTGCTGCTGGACGTGGTACTGACAAATAAGGAGGGCCTGGTTGGGGATGTGAAGGTTGGAGGCAACCTCGGCTGCAGTGACCATGAGATGGTAGAGTTCAAGATCCTGTGTGGAAGAGGCAGAACGCAAAGCAGGGCTGTGACCCTGGATTTCAGGTGAGCCAACTTTGGCCTCTTCAAAGATCTACTTGGACGGATCTCATGGGATATGATTCTAGAAGACAGAAGTGCTAATGAGAAATGATCAATATTCAAGCACCACTTCCTCCAAGCCCAGGATCAGTGTGTCCCAATGTGCAAGAAAGGAGGAAAAGGAGGTAGGAGGACTCCATGGATGAGCAAGGATCTGCTGGGACAACTCAGGCAGACAGCAGCCATCTATGAGAGGTGGAAACAGGGGCTGGCTTCTTGTGAAGATTATAGGAACATTGCCAGGGCATGCAGGGGTGCAACTAGGAAGGCTAGAGCCCTCCTAGAATTAAATTTAGCCAGGGATGTTAAGGACAGTAATAAGGCATTTTTCAAGTACATCAGCAGCAGAAGGATGGTGAGGGGGAATGTGGGCCCTCTGCTAAATGCTGAGGGTGCCCTAGTGTCTGAGGATGCAGAGAAGGCCGAAGTACTGAATGCCTTCTTTGCTTCAGTCTTTACGGCCAAGGCTGACCCTCGGGAAGCCCAGTCCGGCAAGGATAACAGGATGGCTAGGACAGCAGAGGACTTGCCCTGGGTGGAAGAGGAAGAGGTTAAAGACTTGTTGGGCAAACTTAAGGCTCATAAGTCAATGGGTCCTGATGGGATGCATCCTAGAGTGCTGAGAGAGCTGACTGATGTGATTGCTAAGCCTCTCTCCATCATTTTTGAACAATCATAGAGGACAGGCGAGGTGCCTGAGGACTGGAGAAAGGCCAGGGTCACTCCAGTCTTCAAAAAGGGCAGGAAGGATGACCCAGGAAACTACAGGCTGGTCAGCCTCACCTCCATCCCTGGAGAAGTGATGGAACAACTCATCCTGAATGTTATCACTGAACATATGAAGGATAAGATGGTTATCAAGGGGAGTCAACATGGATTCGCCAAGGGGAAATCCTGTATGACTAACCCGATAGCCTTCTATGAGTGCATAACCGGCTTGCTGGATGAGGGGAGAGCAGCGGATGTCATCTACCTTGACTTCAGCAAGGCTTTTGACACTGTCTCCCATAACATCCTCATCAGAAAGCTCAGGCAGTATGGCTTGGATGAGTGGACAGTGAGGTGGATGGAGAGCTGGCTGAATGACAGAACCCAGAGGGTGGTGATCACTGGCACAGAACCGAGATGGAGGCCTGTGTCCAGTGGAGTTTCACAGGGATCGGTTCTGGGGCCAGTCTTGTTCAACATCTTCATCTACGACCTGAATGAGGGGACAGAGTGTACCCTCAGAAAGTTCACTGATGACACCAAACTGGGAGGACTGGCTGATTCCCCAGAAGGCTGTGCTGCCATTCAGCGGGATCTCGACTGGCTTGAGAGTTGGGCAGAGAGGAACCTCATGAGGTTCAACAAGGACAAGTGCAGAGTCCTGCATCTGGGAAGAAACAACCCCACGTACCAGTACAGGCTGGGGGTCGAACTGCTAAAGAGCAGCTCTGCAGAGAGAGACCTGGGAGTTCTGATTGATAATAAGATAAATATGAGCCAGCAATGTGCCCTCATGGCCAAGAAGGTGAATGGCATTCTGGGGTGCATTAAGAAGAGTGTGGCCAGCAGGTCAAGGGAGGTTCTTCTCCCTCTCTACTCTGTCCTGGTGAGACATCATCTGGAGTACTGTGTCCAGTTCTGGGCTCCTCATCTCAAGAGGGACAGGGAAGTGCTGGAGAGAGTCCAGCGCAGGGCCACCAAGATGATCAGGGGAATGGAACATCTTTCATATGAGGAAAGGCTGCGGGGACTGGGGCTGTTTAGTCTGGAGAAGAGGATATTGATGGGAGATCTTATTAACCTTTATAAATATCTAAAGGGTGAGTGTTAGGAGGTTGGGACAACCCTTTTTTCTATAGTAGCTAGCAACAGGACAAGGGGTAATGGGATGAAGGTGGAACACAAAAAGTTCCACTTAAACATAAGAAAAAACTATTTCATTGTGAGGGTGACAGAGCAGTGAAACAGGCTGCCCAGGGAGGTTGTGGAGTGTCCTTCCTTGGAGGTCTTCAAGACCCACCTGGACATGTTCCTATGTGACCTGATCTAGGTGACCCTGCTTCTGCAGGGGGGTTGGACTAGATGATCTCTAAAGGTCCCTTCCAACTCTACCATTCTATGATTCTAAATATATGTAATTTCTCACCGTCACACATGAAATTTTGTAGATCAGAGAAATATTTGTTTATGGATACAAAACTTCTCCTGACCTATATGCTAGAAGCCTGTTACAAGCCAAAGAGATGCTAGAGCTTTTCAGAAAGAGCCGAAGTAGCTCTAATAAAAGAAAATATTAGGAAGTTTAAACACAGACATTAGTATCAGCCTCTACCTAAAAATAAAAACCAAATTAGACTTTAGTCATGTTCCTACAAGTTAGAAGGAACTAATGTTCAAGGCTGATTTGTTTATTAACCTAAATTCCAGCCTTTTACACACATAAACACCAGGGCATCATAATTCACATTTTCCTAGCATTAAGTTGTGGACTTCAGTATATTGTATAAGAATCCAAAAGAAGTAGACTTAAATAAATGCAGGAACAGGATCTGCTTTTTTTCTTTCCTGCTGTATTTTCCTTCATACTTGTCCTGGGTTTGGCTGGGATAGGGTTAACTCTCCCTAGCTGCCGCCAGGGGGCGGGGCCGAGCTATTCAATCCCATGTGACCTCATGCTTAGGATATAAGGGCAGTAGGCCAGGCCAGGCCAGGCTGGTGCTGTGCTAAATGTGGGAATTGTGGTTCTGTTTGTAGACTGAGCGTCGGGTGGTGAGCAGTTACACCAGGCATTGCTCGTTTTTTTATATGTGCTTTTGTAACTGCCTACTCTTTGTGGTGTTCTATTAAATTGTCCTTATCTCAACCCACAAAGTTTTAGAACTCTCTTGATTCTATTCCCCATCCTGCTAAGGTGGGGAGGAGTGAGTAACTGGGTGGTTTGATTATTGTTCAGCCAGGGCTAAACCACCACAATGCTTCAAAGGAACTAAATTACTGTTGATAAAACTCAAAAGCTTGATCCTGAGTAATACAGTGAGAGTATAAAATACCATGCTCAAGAATGAAAATTTGTCAGTTAAACTGAGCTAAAATAATGGGCACCCTTACTGAAGGTTTGTAATCAACACTGCTTATAGTTACTTAGATGCATTAGAAAAGACATTTACTTTTGGAAAATAAAAATAAATATAGCATTTGAAAAACTGTAGACTTGGGAGAGGAACCAAAAAACTAACTCCCTGTCATGGGTTTGTGTGGAGCCATTCCTGTAATGGGGAAGGGGCTATAAAGATGGCTCCTATAAGAAGTGGCTCAAAACTTTCCCTGATTCTGTCAGACCCACTTCTGGGGCTGAGCCAATTGGGCACCTCTGTGATCACTTTTTAAGAAGAAGCAGATGGAAGAGGAGGGTGGTTCTTCCTGTTCTTCCTTCTTTTATGACTGGTGGTGGAAAGAGTCGGAGAAGAGAGAAGCAACCATGTGGACTCCAAGGTCAGTGAAGGAAGAGAGGAGGTGTGCTGGAGCAGAGACCTCCCTGCATCCTATGGTGAGATAGCAGGCTATCTTCCTGCAACCAGTGGAGAGGAATGGTGAAGCTGAGATCTGATGGCAGTTCATGGAGGACCCCATGCCACAGGTGGTGACTATGCCTGGAGGAGACCATGAATTTGTGGGAGAGTGGCATTGCAGCAGAAGTTGCCTGGAATGCTGCTGGCTGCAAAGGAGTCCCACACTGGAGGAGTTTGTGAGGAGCTGTAGCCCTTGGGAAGGACTCACACTCAAGAGGTTTGTTAAGGACTGTATTCCATGGGAGGGACTCTGCTTTGGAGCAGGGGAAGAATGGGAAAAGTCGTCCTCCTCTGAGAAGAAAGAAGTAGCAGAGACCATCTGTGAGGGACTGACCACATTCCCCATTCTCTGCCTCCCTGCACCATTGAGGGGACAGAAGGTAGAGATATCAGGAGCAATGAGCTGAGTCCATGTCCTGGTTTAGGCCCATCAGGGAACAAAAGACCACGATTAGCCTCAAGTACCAAAGACCTGAGGATTGCCAAAGGGCAGGGAGAGCTAAATTGTCGCTTAAGGTTCAGGACACAACAGACCAGGCTACTCGCTTGGGGAAGAAAACAGAAAATAATTTAATGCAACACCAACTAAAGCATAACCATAAAACCCCAAAACATAACCAATATAAAACAACACAGAGCGGTACAATGATGAAGAGTCCAACCAGCCCTTTAAGACCACCTTCTCCCCACCCTTTTCCCAGGCTCAAAGTCCTGATCCCGGTGTCTTTACCTCCTCCCCCCTGAATGGCTCAGGGAGGCAGGGAATGTGGGTTTCAGTCAGTCTATTCCTGATAGCTTCTGCCCTTTGTCTCTCCTCAGGGCAGGTGGGATCTGCACCAGTTCTCCCTGCACCTCCATGGGGTACCTCACACACATGGCAGCCCTGCACGGGCTGTTCCGACATGCATTTATCCCAAAGGCTGCAGCTCCTTTCTGCCTCTTGTGTGGGTCTGCTCTGCGGCCCGCAGGCTCTCCAGCACGGCCTGCGTCATGGCCGCCTCCTCACACAGTCTCTCGCCTGTCTGGGTGCACTCACACAGTGCTGCTGATGGCTCTCAGTCTTGCCACGGCCCTGCATGGGTTGCAGGGGTACAGCCTACGCTATCACCATGGGTTCCAGAGGGGTCTCTGGTCTGGTGCTCCACCTTCCTTCCTCCTTCTCTGACTGCGGGGTCCACGTGGTCGCCTCCATCTTGTATCACTCTTACACCTCCTGCAAGCACTTCAAATTCCCGTCCCCTAAATAGTGATCGCAGAGGCGCCAGATTGGCCCAGCTGGGCTGGAGGTGGGTCTGAACCCAGGAGCCAGGGGAGAGTCCAAAAACTCTTTACCGGGTCTTCACTGCAACCCGCTCCCCCTGTTATCAAGCAAAACCAGCTCCTTGCTAAACCATGACAGTCCAGAAAGAGGGGAGGGGTGAGTGAAGGAGATCTTAAAGTGCCAGCTGTATTTCTCTCATCATCCTGTTCTGTTTTTGCTTTCTGTTCTGTTTCTTGTAGGTAGTAGAATAAAGTTTTATTACTTTCCTCTCTAAGTCAAGTAGTTGAGTCAATTTTGCCTGGAACTGTAATTGGCAGTGAGCCCTCCCTGCCCCTTTTCTCAAGCCACAATGTTATCTTTTGTCCTTGGTCTTCTGCCATCGTAAGGAAGGTGGGGATGTATGGGGAGGGGAGGGAAGTGAGCAAGAGGCTGTGTGGTGCTTTGTTGCTGGCTGGGCCTGAACCACAACACTCAAAAAAACCAAGAGGCACACAATGTTTGAAAATTGAACTTGTCAAAGAGGTGGTATTGAAATATCATTTTAATGCCAAAAAAGCATTCTTTAGTTTTGCAAATATCTTTTATAGGTTTTTCTAGAAAAAATAAGAGTCTAATTAAAGGAAATGAAGTCTTCACAGAAAAAAAAAAACCTATTTAAAATAGAACTAATCATTTAAACCATTTAAAATGTGTAAATCTTAGAAAACCTGTTTATCAACAAAGTTTTGTTACACTTAACATCTGCTTTAGTGTTAGCCTATATCTAGTAAAAAATTTGCTGTGAACTTCAGATTTGCTGCTCTCCATCATCTACCAGCAGTCCTGGCTCACTGAGAAGGTCCCACTGAACTGGAGGATGGCAAATGTAACACCCATCTACAAGAAAGGCCAGAAGGAGGATCCTGGGAACTATAGGCCTTTCAGCCTGATTTCAATGCCAAGGAAGATTATGGAACAGATCGTCCTGAGTGCCATTGTGAGGCACACAGAGGACAACCAAGGGTTCAGGACCAGTCAACATGGCTTCATGAAGGGCAGGTCCTGTTTGACCAATCTGATCTCCTTCTATGACAAGATGACCTGCTTAGTGGATGAGGGAAAAGCTGTGGATGTGATCTTCCTGGACTTTAGTAAGGCCTTTGACACAGTCTCCCATAGCATCCTCCTGGAGAAACTGACTGCCCATGGCTTGGATGGATATACTCTGACATGGATGGAAAACTGACTGGATGGCTGGGCCCAGGAAGTGGTGGTGAATGGAGCTAAATCCAGTTGGCAGCTGGTCACCAGTGGTGTTCCCCAGGGCTCAGTGTTGGGGCCTGTTTTATTTAACATCTTTATCAATGATCTAAATGAGAGAATCAAATGTACCCTAAGTAAATTTGCTGATGATAGAAAGCTGGGCAGGTACATAGAAGTGTTTGAGGGCAGGAAGTCTCTTCAGAGGGACCTGGACAGGCTGGATCAGTGTGCTGAGGCCAATTCTATGAGGTTCAACAAGGCCAAGTGCTGGGTCCTGCACTTGGCATTATTTGACAGCCGGTTGAACATGAGCCAGCAGTGTGCATAGGTGGCCAAGAAGGCCAATGGCATCCTGGCTTGAAATAGTGTGGCTAGCAGGACCAAGGAGGTGATTGTCCCCTTGTACTTGGTGCTGGCAAGGCCACACCTTGAATCCTGTCTCCAGTTCTGGACCCCTCACTACAAGAAGGACATGGAGGTGCTGGAGTGTGTCCAGAGATGGGTAACAAAGCTGGTGAAGGGACTGGAGAACAAGTCTTATGAGGAGCAGCTGAGGGATCTGGGGATGTTTAGCCTAGAGAGGAGAGGAGATATGGTCACTCTCTACAGCTACCTGAAAGGGAGTTGGAGTGAAGTGGGAGTTGATCTCTTCTCTCCAATAATGAATGATAGGAAAAGAGGAAATGGGCTCAAGTTGCTCCAGGGGAAGTTTAGACTGGACATGAGGAAGAACTTTTTCACTGAGGGAATTATTAAGCATTGGAATGGGCTGCCCAGGGAGATGGTGGAGTCACCATCCCTAGAGACACTTAAAAGACACATAGATGAGGTACTGTATTTCTGTATTCTTGTAGAAAAAAATAATTTCTCTGTAGCATCCTATTAATTTCATTAGATGAATCAAATTCATTGTTTCATACTGTGTGCTACTTATTCATGTGGCTGACAGATTCTGGTGATCCACCATG
Organism: Colius striatus; assembly: GCF_028858725.1. NCBI lineage: Eukaryota > Metazoa > Chordata > Aves > Coliiformes > Coliidae > Colius > Colius striatus. The sequence goes on along the minus strand of NC_084789.1, from coordinate 13,287,743 downwards.
TTTCGTGCTCTCAAAAAAAAAAATGTCTGGACAAGTTGTGGGGGTGAATGGGGGCACTGAGCAAGAGACCGTCATGGTGCTGCTGTGCTAGCTGGGCCAAACCACGACATTTTTGGTGCCCGACGTGACACAGTCTTGTGAGGCTTGAAGCATTGGAGATTAAATTTGAGATAAGGATATTAATTGGGAGCGGTAACGGGCAAAACATGAAATGTGCTGCTGACTAATGAGGTCTTCGGTGGTTCTACCTCTGGTGAAGGGACGAGGGGTGGATTTTTAACAACTCCTTAAAAAGTGATTCGCAAAGGTGAGGGGTGGAATGTCATGGTTTGACATGATAGCCGTTTCTGGTAAGGGGGAAGGGGCTGTAAAGATGGCTCCTGTAAGTAGTTGCTTGAAACTCTCCCCAGCTCTGAGCCAGACTCACTTCTGGGGCTGAGCCAATTAGACGCCTCCATGATCACTTTTTAAGAAGAAACCAGAAGGGGAGGCTTTTTCCTCCTTCCTGTTTCTTCCTTCTTCTGTCTCTTCTTTTTCTTTGGCTGATGGTGGTGCAAGGAGTAGGAAGAGTGAGAAAAACAACCATGCAAACTCCAAGGTTAGTGATGAAAGAGAGGAGGAGGTGTGCTGGAGCAGAGACTCCCCTGCATTCTATGGAGAGAACTGGTGAAGCAGTAATTTGTTTGCATTTCTTTAAAGACCCCATATCAGTGGCAGAGACTCATGTTGCTAAAGTTGACCCCGGACCAGGGACAGAGACTCATTCTGCTAAGAACCCGGAGCCAGGGGCAGAGATTCACTTAATTAAAGGCCCCGTGCCAGGGACAGTGACTATGGCTGGAGGAGGCGATGTCCCGTGGGAGGGACTCAATCACTTCACTACCGACCCCGAGCCAGAAAACTTTAAAACTATGGCCAGAAGAGGCCGTGTCCTGAGGGAGGGACTCTTTATCACTATGACCAGAGCAGTCTGTGTCCCATGGAAGGGACACAATATTCACATAAGTTGTAACTATGGGGAGGAACTCACAAAGTAGCTCATTAAACTTATGCCTAGAAGAGGCCATGTCCTGAGGGAGGGACCCTATAACTGCAGAAACTGCAACCATGGCAAAGATTTCATGCCAGAGATATTCACTAAGGACTGCATCCCATGTGAGGGACCCTGTATCAGCAGAAGCCGCAACTGTTGGGAATAACCCACACCAGAGAAGTTTGTTAAGGACTATGTCCTGGGGGAGGGACCCCGTATTGGAGCAGGGAAAGAATGCCAGGAGTCATCCTCATCTGAGCAGAGAGAAGCAGCAGAGCCCATCTGTGAGAGACTGAGCACATTCCCCATTCCCTGCCCCCCTGAGCCATTGAGGGGGGAGGAGGTAGAGATATGGGAAGCAATGAGCTGGGCCCGGGAAGAAAGGAGGGATGGGGGAGGGAGATCTTAAAATGCTGGTTGTAATTTTCTCAATCATCCTAATCCCTTTTTACTTTTTGTTCTGTCCTGTTTCTTGTAGGTAGTAGAATAAACTTTCCTACTTTCCTCTCTAAGTTGAGTAGTGGAGTCTGTTTTGCCCGGAACTGTAATTGGCAGCGAGCCCTCCCTGCCCACAACAACCTTGCTTATCTTTTTACTTCCATTTCACTGGGGCTTCTGCCATCCTAACGAGGGTAGGGGTGAATGGGGGCACAGAGCGAGAGACTGTCATGGTGCTGCTGTGCTAGCTGGGCCAAGCCATGACAGTTGTCTTCCTGCATATGTAGACTACTATTGTATATATTTTCAGAGAAAAAGCATGTCAGTATCAGTACTCAATATTAATCTTGCAGCAGGTTTATTTTCATCATTATAAGATATCTATTTTTTTGCACATTCTGTGATGTGCAGTTTTCATGGTTTAACCCCAGTAAGTGGCTAATCTCCACACAGCCGCTCGCTCATTCCCCTCCATTGGGAGGTGGAAGAGAATCATAACAGTAAAAGTGAGAAAACTCCTGGGTTGAGATAAAGACCAGTTAATAGATAAAGCAAAAGCCACACAGGCAAGCAAAGCAAAACAAGGAATTCCTCACTTCCCATCACTAGGCAGATTTTAAGCCATCTCCAGGAAACGGCTCCATCATGCATAATGGTTACTTGGTAAGACAAACACTGAACGTTCCCCTCCTTCCCCCGGCTTTATAAGCTGAGCGTGACATTCTGTGGTCTGGAGTCAACTGGGGTCAACTGTCCCAGCTGTGTCCTCTCCCAACTTCTTGTGCACCCTCAGCCTACTTGCAGCAGGGGGTCGGGGGGTGAGAGGCAGAAAAGGCCCTGACTCTCTGTAAGCACTGCTCAACAATAATGAAAACAACCCTGTATTGTCAACACTGTTTTCAGAACAAATCCAAAGCATGGGCCCATACTAGCTGCTATGAAGAAAATTAACTCTGTCCTGGCCAAAACCAGCACAGTAATGTTCTTCAAAATTCCAGAATCAAAAGTTCTATATTACATAACAGTAGTAGCTTTTTTAAGTCTTCTAAATTGTTTGGATTTTCTTATTGTTGGTCTAGGCGATGGAGTTACTTGTGGAAAAAGCAATTAGCGGTGCTACTGGACCACAGAGTCCTGGGGATGCACTGAGAAGAGTTTTTGAGTGTATATCTTCAGGAATCATCCTTAAAGGCAAGTGGCATTTAATCAGTATTTGTATACTTATGCTTAACTGATGTTAAATCTGTAGTCCTGGTTGAAATAAGGTAGAGGTGTGCTATTAATTACTCTCTGTTGTAGATGGTCCTGGACTTCTGGACCCTTGTGAGAAAGATCCTTTCGATACACTTGTTTTAATGACAGATCAGCAACGAGAGGATATTACTTCAAGTGCACAGGTAAAGGAAAACATGTATGAAGTAACTAAATTTGATGTCTATTTCTGGGGTGATTTGGGTTTTTTTTTGTTTGAATTTGTTTTCTTTTGTTTTTAATGGAGCTATATGGTGGACATTATTTTTTTTTCTTATAATACAGTTCAGTCTTTCAGATGATAAATCTTAAGCAAGGCAATGAAAATGTCACAATAGAGGATGTATAATAGTGTTCATTTTTGCACTAAAATTAATGTATTTTCCTGAAAAGTTTGAAACACTCCAATTTATATATATCTGTAAAAAAGTCCATTCTACAGCAGTGTATTATTAGATTTAAAATTCCATTGGCATTTAATATCAGAAATAAATCTGTGTAATTTTTAATATTTATTGTATCCACTTACTTATTAACCATCCACACTTGCAACTTAAGAGATTACTGCTCCTACCTCTTCATCTTAACGTTTTGCTAAAGATTACTAATGTGTAAGGGGACATGTGACAAGCCTTGGAAGCTTCACTGTAAGTCCAGCATAAGAGCTACAGCTACAGATAATATCATACACCAGTAATGTTCTTCATTAATTGTTTGACAAAGTATTCCAAATTGTCATTTGTTTCTAACAGAGATATCTTCTTTCTATCCTTTTTCTAGTTTGCACTGAGACTTCTTGCATTTCGTCAAATACACAAAGTTTTAGGAATGGATCCATTACCACAGATGAACCAATGCTTCAACATCCATAATAATCGTAAAAGGAGAAGGGACGGTGATGGGGTTGATGGATTTGAAGCAGAGGGAAAAAAGGACAAAAAAGATTTTGATAGCTTTTAAAAATGTATGTTATCAGTGCTAAGACAGAAGGTGATAAAGGGTATTTGTTGACTTGATTTTAAATGGACATGACATATCTGTTTAAAACATCCAAAACCAACTTGGTAATTATATTTGGAAGAGAACAACCTAGCTCTTGTGTGAGATTCTGAATATTTTAATGAGTGTATTGTATCAAAGTATGGATGGAAAGACTACAAATGGAAACTATGTTGTTGGAAAAAAATAGCTTGAGGGGTTTTTCCTCATTGCATTTTCTTTAAATGTGTTGCTAAATTCAGTAACTTTTCTTCTTTTTTTTCCTTTTTTTATCAACAAGTGTGTTGTCTTATCTTGACTGTATTTAATGCAGCATTTCTGCTTCTGTTGCTGTATGTATTTTGACTTTTTTATTTAGAAGGTTTTTTTGTTTGCCTTTTACACTAGTTGGATAAGTTACTTTGTGTTAGTATAAACTGTTCTCCTATATAATATTTTACACACCTTTTATTTTGTAAAGTGACACTGCAGGATTATGTTGGTTTTGGGTTTTTTTCCTAAATATGAAGGGGTTACAACTCATAATTATCCTGCCATTTGAGTGCTCAGAATCAAATGATTTTGCCAATCTTGTAGCATTTGTCTCCTTAGTGTGATATAACAGTGTAAATAAGGCAAATGTATGTTAATCTAATCAAGTTTGCTGTTAGTTGTGCATTAGCAGTATAAAAGCTAATATTTACAGTATGATCTTGCAACAGTTTTAAAACAGATACATAATTGATCAAAGTTTTGCATGATATTTTTGTTTTTAATAGAAGGACTAAAACTATCATTTTAGGTTAAATGCATAGGTCTTTATATGATTGACTTTGTGTCATAGCAAGGCCAAAAAATAACTTCCTGAATTTCTTTTCTCAACATACAAGAAGCAGCACGCTAGTCATTCTTCTCAGTCAACTGTGTTGATTTGATATTAATGCCTCTCAGCCCTTAAACATAAATGATTGTCATATCAGTGCATGTAAAGTTATTCCTTATAACTATTCCTGTATAAACATTCTGTTATTTTTTCAATAACTCAAATTTTTTAAAAGGAAGTATTACTGAAAAAGTGAAAATTATCAAAGAAAAAAACCCAGAAAATTAATTATTTGATGTGGCCATGGTGTATACTTATGTCTTGCATAAAGCTAAATAACAGTGATGTAAAGTTACATCATGTTGTTGATATATACTCTGGTACATAGTTGTGATTTGTTGTCACAGCACTAGAGTGGAATACGCAAATAAAAATATATTAAATTACTAAAATTCATTATACACTGGAAACTGAAGTTTCACTCATTCTGTTCAATGTGTATTATGCTTTGTTACAAACCCATAAAATGCAGAGATTAACATAGGCTAACATTCTGGTAACTACTTCCATCAATGGCTATAGGAGAGTCTTGCACATTACAAAGATCACTTGTTATTTCTGGTACAATTTATTTCATTTTTCATTATTTCATTGTTTCATTTTGAGGTTGAATTTATCTTTCACTTTTTTTAATAAATAACTCTTGGAGTTAGGGGAATGTTTTTGTTTGCAACACCTACTGCTAACAGCATGGGCCTGTGGAATAAAAATACAATATTTCAGAAAAGTAGAGGAAGTCTTAATTTAATATAGTATTCTACAAGCATCAGAGTGCAACTTGACAAGGAGTAGCTGGTACAGTACTATGTTTTGGATGTACTTGTTTTACTTGTTGCTAAGTAGGGCTTATCCTAAGTGAAGGATTTTTCAGTTTCCCATGCTGTGCCAGTAAGGAGGTGCACAAGAGCTGGAAGGGAGCATGGCCAGGAGAGCTGACTCAAACCAGCCCAAGGAGCTATTCCATACCATAGAATGTCACACCCAGCATATAAACTGGGGGAGTTGGTGAGCAAGGAGTAGATCATTGCTGAGGCATCCGTCAGCGGGTGGTGAACAATTGCACTGTGAGTCACTTGAGATTTTCATACTATTTGTTCCTCTCTTTTATTTAGTTATCACAGAATGGTGTAGGGGTTAGAAGGGACCTCTAAAGATCATATAGTCCAACCCCCATACTCAAGCAGGTCCGCCTAGATCAGGTAACTCAGGAACGTGTCTAGGCAGAGTTTGAAAACCTCCAGAGAAGGAGACTCCACAACTTCCCTTGGCAACCTGTTCCAGTGCTCCGTCACCCTCACAGTAAAGAAGTTTTTCCTTAAGTTTTAAGTGGAACTTTTAGTGTTCCAGCTTTTGTCCATTACCCCTCTTCCTCTCACTGGACAGTACAGAAAAAAGGACTACCTCATCCCCTTGACATGCACCTTTCAAATATTTGTAAGTATTAATGAGGTCCCCCCTTAGTCTCCTCCAGGCTGAACAGTCTCAGAACCCGCAGCCTTTCATCATAAAACAGATGTTTGAGTCTCCTGATCATCTTAGTGCCCCTGCATTGGACTCTCTCCAGCACTTCCCTGTCCCTCGTGAGCTGACGAGCCCAAAACGGGACACAGTACTCCAGATGAGACCTCACCAGGGCACAGTAAAGGGGGAGCAGAACCTCCCTTGACTTCCTGGACACACTCTTCTTGATGCATACCAGAATGCCATTGGCCTTCTTGGCCACGAGGGAACATTGCTGGCTCATGGTTAGTTTATTATCACGTAGGACTCCCAAGTCTCTCTCTGCAGAGCTGCTCTCCAGCAGGTCAATCTCCAGCCTGTACTGGTGCATGGGGGTTGTTCCTTCCCAGATGCAGGACTCTGCACTTGTCCTTGTTGAACCTCATGAGGTTCCTCTCTGCCCAACTCTCAAGCTGGTTGAGATCCTGCTGAATGGCAGCACGGCCTTCTGGGGAATCAGCCAGTCCTCCCAGTTTGGTGTCATCAGTGAACTTGCTGAGGGTACACTCTGTCCCCTCATCCAGGTCGTTGATGAAGATGTTGAACAAGACTGGCCCAGAATCAATCCCTGTGGAACTCCACTGGCCACAGGCCTCCAACTCGATTCTGTGCCATTGATCACCACCCTCTGGGCTCTGTCATTCAGCCAGCTCTCGATCCACCTTATGGTCCACTCATCCAAGCCATACTGCCTGAGCTTTCTGATGAAGATATAATGGGAGACAGTGTCAAGAGGTTTGCTAAGGGTAAGGTAGATGACATCCACTGCTCTCCCCTCATCTACCCAGCCAGTTACGCACTCATAGAAGGCTATGAGATTGGTCAAGCAGGATGTCCCCTTTGGTGAATCCATGTTGACTTCCCCTGATAACCATCTTTTCCTTTCTGTGTTTTGAGATGGTAGCCAGGATGAGTTCTTCCATCACCTTTCCAGGGATGGAAGTGAGGCTGATCAGCCTGTAGTTTCCTGGGTCGTACTTCTTGCCTTTTTTGAACACTGGAGTGATATTGGCCTTTCTCCAGTCCTCAGGCACCTCATCAGTCCTCCATGATCGTTCAAAAATGATGGAGAGTGTCTTAGCAAGAACATCAGCTAGCTCCCTCAGCACTCTAAGATGCATTCCATCAGGACCCATTGACTTATGAGCGTTAAGCTTGGCCAATAAATCTTTAACCTCTTCCTCTTCCACCCAGGGCAAGTCTAGGCCATCCTACTGTCCTTGCTGGACTGTGCTTCCTGAGGGCCAGCCTTGCCTGTAAAGACTGAAGCAAAGAAGGCATTCAGTAGGTCTGCCTTCTCTGCATCCTCTGTCACCAGGGCACCCTCCTTGTTCATCAGTGGGTTCACATTCTCCCTAATCTTGCTTTTGCTGCTGATGTATTTGAAAAAGCCCTTCTTGTTTTCCTTTACTTCCTTTGCCATGTTTAATTCCAAAAGGGCTTTGGCCTTCCTGTTTTTACTCCTGCCTACTCTGGTGATGTTCCTATACTCTTCCCAAGCAATCAGGCCCTTTTTTCACTTTACGTATATTTCTCTGTTCTACTTGAGTACATCCAGTAGTTCTTTTTTCATCCATGCAGGCCTCTTGCTTCCTTTTCCTGATTTTCTACTTTTGGGGACACACCAATCTTGGGCTTGGAGGAAGTGGCGCTTGAAGATTGACCAGCTCTCATGGGCACTCCTACCATCTAGAATCCTATCCCAGGAGATTCTTCCCAGCAGGTTTTGAAGAGGCCAAAATTAGCTCACCTGAAGTCCACCTTGGTGTCCTACTTCTTCCACGGAGGATCTTGAACTCCACCATCTCATGGTCACTGCAGACAAGATTCCCTCCAACCTTCACATCCCCAACCAGTCCTTTATTTGTCAGCACAAGGTCCAGCAGCATGCCTCCCCTTGTTGACTCCTTGAGCACTTGTGACAGGAAGCTGTCATCCATGTTCTGTAGGAACCTCCTGGACTGTGCATGCTTGGCTGAGTGGCTTTGCCAACAAATATCAGGGTGGTTGAAGTCTCCCATGAAGACCAGGGACTGTGATTGTGAGGCAGCTCTCAGCTGTCTGTAGAAGGCCTCATCCACTTCCTCTTCCTGATCAGGTGGCCTGTAGTAAACTCCCATAGTAGTATCACCCATGCTACCCTTCCCCTCAGATCTCACCCATAAACATTCAACCCGTCCCTCATCCCCACTCAGGCAGAGCTCAATGCACTCTAATTGCTTTCTCACATAGAGAGCAACTCCACCTTCTCGTCTTGTTGGCCTGTCTTTCCTAAATAACACAGTCATTCATGACTGTGCTCTAGTCATAGGAGCTGTCCCACCATGTCTCAGTAACAGCAATGAGATCATAACCCTGCATCCTCACCCACATCTCCAGCTCCTCCTGCTTATTGCCCAGGCTGTGTGCATTGGTGTACAGGCAATGCAGGGGCTTACTTGAGCAGATAGATTTCCCTGAATAGATGCAAGATGATCCTCCCTGATTTGATACTCCCTCAGGGTGGTCGATCTTCTGCTTCTCATCTTGGTGTGGGGCTGAGGAGCACTCATCATTGCATTTCCTGCTCTGACGTGTTTCCCTGTTAGATGGGATGGCACATACTTTGCCATTTTGATTCATAGGTAGATAAATAAGTTTAGATTATGGAAGCTTGCTTATTAAAACTTAAAATATTAGTTAGAAAATCACACATATAGTTTTATGAAATTGCTAGCCTTGCAAGCCCACAAACAGAGCTATTAGAATGACACAGCTATTTCTTGTAACACATCTATTGCTTATCACTGATAGTTTCAACGCTGGTATGTTCCTAAATGAAATTATTATCTAAGGATGGCAATGCTATTACATTAGTTCTACATTTGGACATTTGGACATTGTATACCACTGATAATTACAAGGCCTGCCTAGCCCTAAACAGAACCGTTATCTGGGATGACAGAGCTTTTAGGCTAGTTTTCATCCTGTCCAAGGACCCAGGGGTAAAGATACATTGCAAGGAAGACTCGAATCTTAATTCAGCAGCGAGCCCCGGCGACCACCAAAGAAAGCGAGAAGACACCAAAAGAGGAGTGATGGAGGCGTAACTTGGGCGGACCAAGATGGGACTATGGATGGACCCTTTCTTTGAAATGTGATGAATATTCATGTTGTAAATATAAGCTGAAAGTCCAAAGACTGAGATGGGCACTTTTGGTGGAGAAATCCCCCGTGTTCCCCAGTGCTGGAATAAAGAATACCTGCTTAATAGTTACATTGGCTATTGAGTCCTGACTGGCTTCTCCATGGTATCAGTTCTGCCCCCTGCCCCCCAAGTATTTCAGTTGCAAACCTTCTTAATGAGATTGGCCAGCCCAAAGATGCCAGTGCCCTTGTGAGACAGATGTATTCCATTCTGCCCTATCAGATTGCAGTCATCAAAGAAGGTGCCATTACTATTAAAAAAATTACACTAGTTTCTATTGTACTTGTTCTTAGTCTCTTTTTTTTTTTTCATAAGATATCTTGCTACCATGGTGTCCAGTTAGCCATTACTATATATTTTGGAAGCTACAGATGCTATTCGTGTGACTAGTTCAACTCCATACCAAAGTTTCTTTCTTTATAAAGCAAACTTGTCTATTCAGGCATGTGACCCTAAAATTTAAGATTTAAAAAGCCAAAGTTATATTTTTGCTCTACTGGCTCTTAACCAGTTTATAGATCTTTTGAACTTTTGTCTACTTGAAGTAATTTCACATTAAATATAAAGGTCTGACCATGATTTTTGCACTGTGATTTAGAGTGAATTTGCAGTTTGTTTTTCCCGCCTACTTTAATGGGCTGCTTTGACTACATAACTTCTGACTCTTAAGCTAAGAGGAATGGAAAAACAAGGTTTTAAAAAGTACAGAGCTAGCTTTGATTTTTAAATATTGTGTGCTTAGAAAGATAAAACTAAGTAATCAATTTACAAACAGATAATCATTTTAATATCTTATGTTTTGATAATGCTAGCTGTTTACTAATAAGTAGTGTTTGCCTTCTTTAATCAGTAACACTATGTTAAATTTCAAAATGCCAGACACTGTAGTCATAATACCTAAAAGATAAATGTACACAGAAAGAATTTTCCCTTCAGTGTTCACTTTAGAGGAACTATTTGGTAAAATGAGAGCTTTTCTGTTTTGAAGCTTTTTCAAGCTTTGACTTATTTGCCTAGTTTTTAAGTATGCCCTGTCTGCGAGCAATGTGGTTTCACGTGGGTTCCTCTTACAGAGGTGTCAGAGACCAGCTCTTTCCAGGACGATGAAGGACAGGCGGACCACTGCTCTTTGAGCAAGTGACAGTTTATTGCTTCTTCTTATGCTCTTTTTATAGTCAGTACATATCGCAAAGGTCATCAGTATAGGTTAACAAACAATATGAGTACGTATATTTTCTATATGCTACAAATCAATCAAATGTTATCTACAAAATTTATGGTACTGTTTACTACATTTTTGTGATATATGTTCCGTGGCTACAAGACATCTGGTGTCGTTATCATTGTTGTGTATACAGGATGTTTTTGCTTAAGTTAGGGGCTTTGTTTAAGGAGCCAACCCTTTCAGGCAGGCTTCCTTAGAAAAGATTAACCCTTACCAGGCAAATCCTTTCGAGGGCCATTCTACCCTTTCAGGCAGATTGGTCTCATCATTTCACCCTTTTTTCTTTTTATTCAGTATGTATTGTAGCGGGAACGTGTTGTGTAGCCATTAATTGTAATTTTTTTGTTTTTATACTCGTTTGTTTTATCATATCATACATTAAACGAAATATGCAAGGTAATACTACAACTAGGACAATTATGCATAAAGTTGCTCCTATAAGGCAATAGATTCCTTTATAAAATGAAGATAAGGATGGAAAAGAAGCTTTTAAAACACTAACAAAATCATGAGCACGTTGGGCGAGAGGCAACTGCAATTTTTCTGTATTTTGTAGAGAGAGAATTTCTCCATGCAATTGTTTTAAGTTAATTGAAGAGTTGGCATTATTCCATATTATGCTAAGCCAATAAGCAAAGATCTGTAATGATGACCAATAGTTAAAATCATGTTGTTGTGGTCGAGGTTGTTGTGGTATCAGCATCAGGCGTTGAAACCTCTTTCGGAGCTTGCCTATTTTCGTTTTTGGCATGTCGAACACAGCGTTCTGGAATCCACCGAGGTACAGGCTCATCTGTTGGGAAAATACAAACATACCCTCTACCCCATAATAGAACCGGGTCAGGGCCTCTCGTGGATCCATCAATAGGATCTTTCCATAATACTGCAAGTTTCTGCTGAGCTGGGGATTGCCAATGACGATCAGCAGCCGAAAGGCCAGCTGCATCGAGAGTAAAAAAGTTTAAAACAAAAAGAGCATGATTTAACAAAGACAAAGGAGTGTCCTTAATCCCCCATGTCCCCGTTTTTAATTTCTTTAATTGTGTCTTCAGAGTAAGGTTAAAGCGTTCAATCATGCCTTGACCCTGTGGATTATAAGGAATCCCTGTTTTATGTGTTATAGAAAAATGAGCACAAAATTTTGCAAATTTAGCACTAGTATATGCGGGGCCATTATCTGTCTTGATAGTCTTTGGTATACCTAAGACTGAAAAACAGTGTAACAAATGTGAAATTACTTGTGCGGTTGATTCTCCAGACAAAGGAGTGGTATCAAGGGTTACATGGATATAAGAGAGGCGGCCAAAAGAAGGATAATGAGTAACATCCATCTGCCAGAGATCATTAGGTAAAAGACCTCGAGGATTAACTCCATAATGAGGAATTGGTAAAAAAGAAACACACGAAGAACATGTTCGAACAATTTCTCTAGCTTGTTCTCGAGAGATATGGCACATACGTTGTAGAGTAGCTGCAGGTAAGTGATGCAGAGAGTGCAAACGCTGGGCTTCTGCAACAGTAGCAACAGTAAAACGAGTTAACAAATCAGCCTGATTGTTGCCGTGACTCAAAGGTCCAGGTAATTTAGAGTGACTACGAATGTGTCCTACAAAAAGAGGTGCATCTCTTATTATTAAGAGAGATTGAATCAGACCAAAATATCGTTGTATAAAAGAAACTTTAGAAGCTATGACAGGAACTGTTTCTAAAAATTGTAATGAAGTGACAATGTAACGACTGTCAGAATAGATATTCAAAGGCTCAGAAAATTTCAACAGTGCTTGATAAATTGCATATAATTCAGTCATTTGTGCAGAAACATTCTCTAATTTCCAAACATATTGGTCTGTAGGAGTATACAAAACTGCTTGTCCATTAGATGATCCATCTGTAAAAACAGTCAATGCTCCTGTTATAGGAGCTCCTTTAACGACCCTAGGAAAAGCTAAAGAATGATAGGTAGCAAAACTAAGAATTTTATCAGAAGGGAACTTTTGTGTTATTTCTCCAGGAAAAGCAGCTAAGGCTACAGCAAAATCGTCTACAGTGGCCATCAGCCAAGTAATTTGAGCAGGTGTGTATGGAATTCCAATTACTGCCGGTTCTCTCCCAAGATGAGTAATACATAACTTTCGTCCTTGTTTAATTCGTTCTGCTATCTTTTGAGGATATGAAACAAGAACTCCTTTTGCAGAGTGAGATCCATGTATCCAACACAGAACACCGTCTTGATACAAGACTCCTGTAGGAGTCATTACTGTAGGCAAGATATATAAAAAGAAAGACTTTGTTATGTCTGCATATTGTAATTGAGCATTTTCTATGGCCTTTTCAACCAATCGAAGAGCTTGTTTTCCCTCTTCTGTTAACTTGCGAGGAGAGGTAGGATCAGGGTTTCCCTCAAGTATTTTAAAAAGAGGATGCAAATCGGCTGTTGTTAACTTAAGAAAAGATCTGAGCCAATTAATGTCTCCCAAAAGTTTTTGAAAATCATTCAAGGTTGTTAAAGAATTTGTTCGTGTGGCAGTTTTTTGTGGTATAAAAGATTTAGGATATAGTTGAAACCCCAAATATTGAAAAGGATATGATTTTTGTACCTTTTCTTGTGCTATTTTCAAACCACGTTTAGTTAACATCTGTTCAATATGAGCATAAGCATGTTGCAACTTATCGATAGATGAGGCTGCTAAAAGGATATCGTCCATATAATGGATACAAAGAACATCAGGAAATTGTTGTCTAGTCGCTTTTATACTTTCATGAACAAATTTTTGACAAAGAGTAGGACTATTAGCCATTCCTTGAGGCAATACTTTCCATTGGTAGCGTTCCATAGGTTCACTAAAATTTATGGATGGAATGCTAAAAGCAAATCGACATTTGTCATCTGGATGTAAGGGGATAGCGTAAAAACAATCTTTTAAGTCAATAATTATTTTTTCAAAATTTTGAGGAATGGCAATAGGACTGGGTAGACCAGGTTGTAACGCTCCCATGGTACACATTGTTTTATTGACTTCTCTCAAGTCTTGGAGAAGTCGCCATTTCCCCGATTTCTTTTTTATAACAAAAATAGGTGAGTTCCATGGTGATGTGGAAGGTTCTATATGACCTAATTGTAATTGTTCCACTACTAATTGACGAGCAGCTTGCAATTTTTCTTTAGTTAGAGGCCATTGATCAACCCAAACAGGTTGATCTGATTTCCAACAGATTTTATCTGCATACATAGTTACTGATAAATTTATCAGATTAACTGCTAGGCGTATAAAGGTATGCACCCATTTGTGTCAAGATATCTCGGCCCCAGAGGTTAAGAGGCAAGCTTTCTAGTACATATGGTTGAATGGAACCAGAGTGTCCCTCTTTGTCTGTCCAACTTAACAACTTACAGCTTTGAAGAGGCAAATTTGCAACTCCAATTCCTTTTAGATCAGCTGAAGCATGCTGTAAAGGCCATTCTTTTGGCCATTGTTTTAAAGTCATTACCGATACATCTGCTCCGGTGTCCAAGAGTCCTGTAAAATTTTTACCATCAATTGTTAACTGAAGTTCAGGTCTCTGATGATTGATGGGCTGTAAAAGATAAACGTCAGTAGATCCAAAACCGCCTGTTCCCCGAATGGGGGAATCAGCTTTTCCTATAGATGAAACATAAGGAATTAAAAGCAACTGTGCAATCTTTGTTCCTGCAGGTAGATTAAAGACAGAAGTTTCAGATTGTAACATAACTTTTAACTCTCCTTCATAATCACAATCAATTAGTCCTGGTATAACTCGCAATCCTTTCATGCTCAGACTACTTCGTCCCAATACCAAACCGCATGTTCCCGCAGGTAATGGGCCATATATCCCTGTTGGGATAGCTTGTGCCCCCATTTCAGGTGTTAATACGAAGTGGGAGGAGGAACACAGGTCCAGTCCGGCACTATGACTGGTGGCTCGGTGGAGTTGTGAAATGGATTGTTTAGCTGGTGCTCTGAGGTTTGCACCTGCACAGGATACATCCCCTGTTTGTTTGGGTGGGCCCGGGGCAAGCCCATTGAGAAGTTTCCTGACTGTAAGGAATTGCCGTTCTTATCATATTTAGATCGGCATTCATTAGCCCAATGATTACCCTTTTTGCATTTTGGGCATAAACCTGGATTTTTTCCATTATTACTTGGAATCTTTTTATTAGGACATTGACGTACTTGATGCCCCATTTGTCCGCAATGAAAACAGCTACCAGGAGGGCCTGCAACCCTTCTGTTTTTCTTAAATTGCATTGCAGCTAAAACTTGCTCAACAGGTTTGCCCTGTTGTGCTGCGGCAGTGACTATGCCTTGAATATATCCAGAGCTAACATCAGAACATAATCTGATATAGTCATTTAATGTTGATTTATTTTTCCAAGGTCTTAATATGGATTGACAGATATTATTAGCATTTTCAAAAGCTAATTCCTTAACTAAAATCATAGCTGAATCGGTGTCTTGTATGAGCCTAGATGAAGTTTGTAACAAACGAGATACAAAATCATGATAAGGTTCATCTGGTCCCTGTCGGACTTTAGTTAATTCTTCCCTAGACGTTCCATGTCTAGGTAGCCCTTTCCAGGCTTTCAAACCAATTTCTCGAATGGCATCATATGTCGCAGCAGGGTAAGTTAATTGTTGTGCCAGATCAACATGCGGTCCTGTGCCAGCTAACATTTCATGAGTAATTCCTTGTTGGCGAAAGTGTGGTTTTTGAGAATAATCATAACAGGAATCCATAAAATCTGTAAGCCATAACAAATATTCTCCTCCCGTTAAGGTAGCTTTAGCTAAGCCTTTCCAGTCCCATGGGGGAAGAACTTCAGCTGCAATGGTCTCTAAAATAGCAATAGTATATGGTGCAGTTGCACCATATTGAGCAGCAGCTGTTTTCAATTCTTTAAGATTCTTAAATGTAATGGATGTATATGTAGCAATTCTAACATTGGCTTGAGTAGGGTGAGGAGCATATGTTATAGGATAAGCATGCAATATTTTTGAAAACCCACTCACATCTTCACCTTGTTGTTTAGCTTGTAGCAATGATAACTGTAAGGGTGAGTGAGGTGATATTTGATGGTATATGTCAGGAGGGGGCGGACGTCTATCAGCTTCTATTGCTGGTAAAACAACAGGTTCCTTTTTTAAAAGTGTTTGCTGTTTCTTCAATTTAAAAGGCGTATTAACAAACACTTGATCATCTTCATTATGATACTGAGCAGCTTCTTTTTCTAATTCAGCTTCCTCATCGGAGGATAATTCTTCAGATAATTCTATAGGTCTCAAGGCGCTCTTGCTTTGTTTTAACGGTCGGCATTTTTTACCTCCCGTATTTGAGTACATAAGAAAGGGATTTTTAAATTTAGATTCCTGAATATCTTTTTGTTCATTATTGATTATTGATGGATATTCAGGTGGAGCAGAGGGTTGTGAATCGGGATTAGTAAGAGCAGAAGGTTTTAAACCTGAATCCGCTGAACGAGATCGAGGACGTGTTTGTCGTTGCCATTTATCATATTCAGTATCACCTTGTAAACATTCTTTAATTAAAATCCATAAAGGAAAAGCATCTATAGGGATCTTATCAGGGCCGTTAGCAGCATAATAGCCTTTAATGTTTTCACCAACCTTATTCCAGGTTTCCAAGTTAATAGTGCCTTTATTCGGAAACCAAGGACACACAGTGTCTATAAATTCTAAAAATCCACCCACTTGCTTGGTGGTTACAGATATATTTCGACTTTTTAACAATGTCTTGACCATAGCTACAAACAGCTGTCTTTCCGTACTATGTACATGTCCCATATTTTAAATTGTAAATGCTGAATATGAGGGAGCCCTACCGTTGAGTCACGAGGTTCAGTTTGGACCCCCTTGCTTTCTAAGACACCTTATAGAAAGGGCTTAGGTGCGGCTGGATCCAGACTTAGTCTCAGACTTGGTCAACGGAAAATCTAAGACAAAAAAGGGATTTTTGTTTTTATTTTACTGAGATAAATTTTTACTTTCTTATATTTTACACCTTCCTAGTAGTTCTGCCCCCCTTTATTTCCCCTTTTCCTTACCGCGGTTCTGTTGATTCGGAGGCAGCTCACCCTGGTCAAAGGCAACCGAGTTTCCCGGGTTTCGGCACCATTTGTCAGAGACCAGCTCTTTCCAGGACGATGAAGGACAGGCGGACCACTGCTCTTTGAGCAAGTGACAGTTTATTGCTTCTTCTTATGCTCTTTTTATAGTCAGTACATATCGCAAAGGTCATCAGTATAGGTTAACAAACAATATGAGTACGTATATTTTCTATATGCTACAAATCAATCAAATGTTATCTACAAAATTTATGGTACTGTTTACTACATTTTTGTGATATATGTTCCGTGGCTACAAGACATCTGGTGTCGTTATCATTGTTGTGTATACAGGATGTTTTTGCTTAAGTTAGGGGCTTTGTTTAAGGAGCCAACCCTTTCAGGCAGGCTTCCTTAGAAAAGATTAACCCTTACCAGGCAAATCCTTTCGAGGGCCATTCTACCCTTTCAGGCAGATTGGTCTCATCACAGAGGCATTCGTGGAAATGCAATTCTGTTGGACACAGTCCATCAACTTCTTGCCCTATTATAAAATTCTATATGAAGTGTTAATTTTATAGAGCTATTGAATGTGATGTCTTCACTCACTGCTTCTATTTTTAGACCTATTTCACTACTCAGAAGTGATTTAATAGTACTTAATTGTACCTAGCAACTTTCTGAGAGTCGGAATCAACTAAATATTCCACAACGATTTGTATGTATATTTAATATGTTTGTTGAATATCTACTGATGATTAGTCTAAGTATTCACACAATACCAATTTTTTTTATCAGCTCAGCTAGCACGTGTCCTGGGTAGACACATTACATATCAGCCCGTGCCACAGGACACTGGAGTCATCAAGCATAGGGAGGGGGAGATGTAGTAGGCGTCCAGAAGATCTCGGGTTGTAATGCGAGAGGTGGAGGGTACAGAAGAGGTGGGCACGGGGTGGAGGGAGAGGAGGTGCTGGTGCTAGCAGATAAAGGCACATGGTGTAAACAAGGGTTTGGATAAAGTATCATCCATGCTGAGTGTGTGGTGATCTTTGTCCCCTCAGCGGGGGGGCTGAGTGATCCGTGTGGGAGACCTGGTGGTGTTGCCGGTAGCGGCAACACTCACTTTCAGATTTAATTCTCTGAGAAAAAAAACCAAAACAAAACAATCAACTGGCTCCTATAAAAAGGATCCAGATAAACTGAGAAAGGAAAAAAAAAAAACCCAAAAAACCAAAAAAACCAGAGAATCGAACCCAATATAAACACAGGAGCAATGTATTCAGTTTTAAATACATGTAGAGGAGCAATAGGAACCATAACAGCAAATATTGTGGGAGCCACAGGGAAAGAGGAAAATCGGCCATTCCTGCAACTCTTAAATTTAGAATTTGGAAACAAAATTATAACAAATGAATTTTTGAATGTTCCAGAATGTTCGATACACCTGATGGAGAGAGACTTACTGTCTAAATTAAATGCACACATTGTCTTTTAAAATGGAGACACGTTACTAAAAATGCCTGAATCAAAGACAGGACAAATATTGATGATAAAATAAAAAAAACAGGTATTATAATTACCTCCAGAGGTGAATGATGCAGTAATCCCAATAGTGTGGGAAACTGAGATTCCAGGAAAATCAAAATTGGTACAACCAGTAAAAACTGAAATAAAAGAAAAAGCAAAATCAGTCAGGGTGAGACAATACCCAATAAAACCTGAGGCAAAAAAGAGGATTAAAAATACTAACTGACAAATTTCTGAAATATCAAATTCTAGAAGAATGTGAGTCAGAGTATAACACACCTATTTTACCAGTACAGAAACCAAATGGAGAATATAGGTTGGTTCAGGATTTAAGACCGATAAATCAGATTGTGAAAGATATACATCTAGTTGTAGCAAATTTGTATACTTTACTCACAGCTCTGAGAGAAAATTATCAGTGGTTTACAGTGCTTTATTTAAAAGATGCTTTCTTCTGTATCCCTCTGGAAAAGGCAAGTTGTAAACTATTTGCTTTTGAGTGGGAAAGCCCCCAAACAGGACGCAAGGTACAGTTAACGTGGACACGGCTACCCCAAGGATTCAAGAACAGCCCAACTATCTTTGGAAGACAACTAGCAAAAGAACTGGAACTTTGGACTAATGACACCAAGACAGTGACACCAAGACCAGAGCATCTGCTTCTCCAATATGTGGATGACATCTTAATCGCCACAATGGAAAGGTCAGCCTGCATATATGTAACCATTGAACTTTTAAATGTTTTGGGACTAAATGGGTACAAGTTATCAAAAGAAAAAGCTCAAATAGCATGCCAAACAGTGATATATTTGGGCCTCGAAATTTCAAAAGGAGAACGGAGGCTGGGGACAAATCAAAAGGAAGTGATTTGTGCTATTCCGGAACCACGCACTGTGCATTTTTGGGAATGACGGGATGGTGTAGGCTCTGGATCATGGATTATGGTCTTATAGCCAAACCATTATATGAACCCCAAAAATCTACCCCTTTTACATGGGGAAAAGAACAACAGGAAGCTTAAATTTGCTTTGATGACAGCCCCAGCCTTAGACTTGCCAGATTTAACCAAAGACTTTCAGTTATTTGTTCATGAACGACAGCATTTGGCTTTAGGAGTTCTGACACAAAGACTGGGAAGCTGGAAGAGACCGGTGGGATATTTTTCCAAACAACTGGACTTTGTGATCAGGGGATGACCGTATTGCCTACGAGCAGTAGCTACAACTGTCACACTGATCCAAGAAGAAAGAAAGCTGACCTTGGGAAGGACTATTACAGTCTATGTCCCACATGTGGTAACCAAAGTCTTGGAGCAAAAGGGGGGACATTGGTTATCCCTGAGCCAAATGATGAAATACCAGGTAATTCTCACTGAGCAGGATGATGTAGTGTTGAAAACAACTAACCTTCTAAATCCTGCAGGGTTTCTGAGTACTTCACAGGAAGAGCAACAACATGACTGCGTTGCAACTATTGAACATACATATTCCAGCAGAGAGGACCTGAAGAATGATCCTCTCAAGAATCCTGAATGGGAACTGTTCACAGGTGGCAGCAGCTTCATCGTGAATGGAACTCGCCATGCAGGATATGCGGTAACAACCGAAAACACAATAATAGAAGCAAATGCGTTGCCAAGTAAAACTTCTGCACAGAAGACAGAACTGATTGCAGTGACATGTGCTTTGGAAGTAAGTAAAGGAAAACAAGTTAGTATTTGGACTGATTCAAAATATGCTTTTGGAGTAGTCCATGTCCATGGCTCCCTGTGGAAAGAAAGAGGACTACTGTCCTCCCAGGGAACAAACATTAAGCATCAAAAGGAAATCTTACAACTGCTAGCAGCAGTGCAGGAACCAGTTCAAGTGGGAATCATGCATGCACTGTAAAGCACATCAGACAGGGAACTCAAAGATAATTGATGGAAACAGATTAGCAGATCAGACTGCTAGGAAAATAGCACAATACACAGTCTCACAAATGGCAATCATTCCCACCAGAACAGTAGCGCTTCCTAAGGAGCCACCAAAATATTCAGGGGAGGATGAGAAATTGGCTAAGTTACTAAATGCAGAGAAAAATTCAGAAGGATGGTGGAAGTATAGGTCAGATAGTATTTCTTCCCTTAATCATGAGAGAGATTTTTCAAACAAAGCATAGGGAGTGTCACTGGGGTGCAGAAGCTATGACTCAGCTTCTGAAAAGAAATATAATATCAGTACGAATGTTGGAAATGGCCAAATCAGTAATGGCAAAATGTGAAATTTGTTTAAAGAACAATCCATAAGGACAAAAGAGGGTACAGAGGGGCAAAATAAAAACTGGAGTAGAACCAGGAGATTATTGGCAAATTGATTTTACAGAATTACCTAAATGCAATGGATATAAATATGTGTTGGTTTGGGTTGACACCTTTTCAGGATGGCCAGAAGTCTTTCCCTGCGCACCAATGAAGCTAAGGAAACAGTTACATAGCTCCTACAAGAAATTATTCCAAGATTTGGAGTTCTCTTTGGAATATCTTCAGACAGAGGACCACATTCCGTGGCCAATGTGGTACAAGAGGTAAGCAAAGTCCTAGGAATTTTCTGGGATTTACATGCTCCTTGGTGGGCGCAATTAAGTGGAAAAGTGGAAAGAATTAATCCGACCCTAAAAATTTCTCAGGAGACCAAAGTTAAATGGCCTCAGACACTTCTACCTGCATTGGTACAAATAAGAGTGAAACCTCAAAGTGGAATGTCAGTAAGTCCTTATGAAATAATGTATGTAAAGCTCTATGAGGTTCCTGAACCCAATCCAAACATGCATATAATGAGAAAACAAGATGTATATAAATATTTGCTTTCTCTTGGAAAAACTCTAAACAGACTCCGAAGTGCAGTAGTGTGGAATCGGTCACTGACTTTGGAAAACCCAGTACACAACATCCTGCCTGGAGATTATGTCTACATAAAGACTTGGAACAAAGAACCTCTGCAAGAAGGGTGGAATGGACCATACAAGGTGTTGCTGACCACCTTCACTGCAATCAAGATTACCGAATCAGATGCCTGGATCCACTACACTCGAATGAAAAAGCACCATCAAGCCCATTGAAGTGGAAGAGTTTTAGGAGTTCTTGAGATATTGAAGTTAACTCTGAAATGTGACTAAGTTTTTGTTTTTGTTGGTTTTTCAGTCTATGATGGTGGAAACATATCAAAATTGGATGGTTGAATCGATTCGTACTGAATGTTCAGGCCCAGACTCCAGTCCAAACAGAAATAGACTTGGAACAGGTAATTTCAATACCAGGAAAAACTCAGGAGAAAAATCTGGTAATAGGATTAATTAAGGAATTTGCACATTTGCAAAATGTCTCCCAAATTACTGCTTGTCTACCTATACCACAGGCAGTAGGACAGTCCATTCCTTGGGGAATCTTAACCATGAATACTATTAAGAAAAATGAGGCTGCACACTGTAAACAAAAATCAGCGATAGGCTGGCAAGGCTAGATTACATTAGAAAGCAACGGATAACCCCCAGTAATAGAGTAGGTTGTTATAAATTGTTAAACTTTCATTTTACCGCCATAGGAAGATTTGGAGATGTTGAGTGGTGCAGGTATGATGAACAAGGAATGTGTCTTGAATGACTATGAAATGAGAATGTGAACAGGTTAACAAGAGAGCAAACAGGGAGGAGGAATGGAATTCAGTTTGGGGTGTTAGTGTAAATTTACAATTTAGATACATGGCTGACATCTTGGTGTTTTGAATGGACTGGACTTGAATTTTCAGTAAGAAGGTTTAGTATTAGATAGAGGTATTTTGACAAGAGAAAAGGAGAAAAAATATACAATATACAAATATACAATTGCAACACAGTGAGTCAAGCAGTTCAGCGTGTGCCCCAATTGGCAATAGCTTTGAAGAGTGGTTGTTTATGCAGAGGACTGAAGAACAACTTAAATGTGACCAGCCTCTGGAGAGTTAGCTGCCAAAGATATATGATTCCAAGCCCAGGACATTTGGTCTGGGCTATGAGTAATGGCACATGGACATCTCACCTGCCAGTAGATGGAAAAGTCAAACAAATAACCTTAGGATGGCCTACATTATGCCCAATTTGGAAAAAAATCTCCCTTTAAGGGTAGTTTAGAGAGTTTCCATTTGGCACGAGCGAAATGATCAAAATTAGATGATGATGATTGGAATGATCCAGGTACTGGAGTAAAAATTGGCTGGGCACTGGAATCTCTCTTAAATCCTATAGCATCCTACTGAAATAGAGAGTGGCTGTATTGATTGACTGGACAGGTTGAACAATTGTCAAATGTGACAAGAAAGGGATTTAAACAACTGAATTTACAATTACAGGCTACCTCTAGAATGGCGTTACAAAATAGAATGACTCTGGACATGCTGTTGCTAAAAGAACATGGGATGTGTGGCTTCCTAAAAGACAGAGTAGAGCATTGTTGCATACACATTCCAAATGTTACCACAGATGTAGAACACAATTTAGATCAACTAGATAACATCGAAAAGGAAACACACATAGAAAAGGGAAGACATGAACACAAGCTGGATAGATAAAGTTTTTGAGAGACTGGGCCTGGACCTAAAATCCTGGGTAAAGTCACTGTTTGAAACACTTCTGCTATTGATTTTAATGGTTCTGGCAATCTATTTGGTATGTCGTTGCATCAAAAGAGAAATAATATAAAGAACACGATGGAGCAATAGTCTTGACAGCATTTTGAAGAGACAGTTATCAGTTCAAAGGCTATCCACCACCATATGACAATGATGGTTTTGTTATGGAGACAAGGGAAATACAAGAGTGAAAGTATTAGAATGTGATTATCAATACTTTCAAAGGGGGGAATGTTACAGATAGATTTTAGTTAACAACTTAACATCACAATTACTAGTTAAGCACTTGTTAATCACTTGGTAATAGTTTAATCAATTAGCTAAGCACTTGCAAATAGCTCAATCACCTATTGATTAAGCAAGTATCCATTTGAATTACGTAAGGACCAAACTGCAAGAGTTACATGCCACACCTGATAAGGACCTGTTAAGACAAGACCCTGGGACCTGTTCAGACAAGACTCTGGTATATATATTTGTTAGGTTACCTTAGCTGTTGCCTTAGCTGTTACTAAAACAGACTGATATTCTTTTTTAATCAATCACTATGATATGGGAAATTTTATAATAGTTAGGAACCAATCAAGGTAAAGGGCAAATTAAGAGATGGACATTTTATGCATGCTTTTGTTGGCAAATGTAGTTCTTTGTTTGAAGTGTATAAAAACCTTGAAAATTGTAACAATGAGAAGCAGGATTGGAGGAGCTATCCCCTGTGTTTCCCAGTGCTGCATAATAAAGAATTGCCTGCTTATCTGCATTCCTGTGTTGGTAAGTTTTTTGTGATTGCAGATCTGTCAACAAATTCATCCCTTTGCTCACCCCCAGAACCCCCTAGGTCACCCTTAATGCCACCAAAAACATCAGAAACAGTGTGGGTGTGGTTAACAGGGTTGCTGACTTGGGAGTCAAGGGCCTGTGCCATGCCCTCCCACTCCTCCCATCCCGTCCCGCCGCCATGTCGGAGGAGGCACCTGAAAAAGAGCTTTACTAATGAAAAAGAACTACTTACTTGTACTGATGTGCCTCTTTCCCTGAGATCGCTAACTCCTGGTAATCCACCTCTCCTGCCGTCACCCCCGGTGTCTGGGGAGGGGGAAGATCAACGTAGAATTTTTTTGCAGCAGAAATTGGCAAAACAAGGGGAAGAAATAAAACAGTTTTTTGCCCACATAGACGAACTGATAGAAAAAATTAAAGTGACAGTTAATCAACTGTTGGCTCAGTTGAATGAATTAATCAACAAAGTAGAGGTAGAGGTTTTAGCTCCACCTGTGGTCAGAGACTCCCAGCAAGACTTTAGCAGCAAGATCCTGCTAAAAAATGGAGAGGTTTCATACCTGATGCAGTAATAGGAGACTTCATCCTGTTGAGGGATCTGCAATCACAAAAAACTTATCTACACAGGAATGCAGATAAGCAGGCACTTCTTTATTATGCAGCCCTGGGAAAACACGGGGGGATAGCTCCTCCATACGAGCTTCCTTGTTAGTTACCATTTTCAGGGTTTTTATACAGCTCAAACAAAAGAATCACATTTGCTAACACAAGCATGCATAAAAGGTCCATCTATCAATTTAGCCCTTCACCTTGATTGGTTCCCAACAAACACAAAATTTCCAAAATCACAGTGATTGGTCAAAAAAAGATATCAGTCCCTTTGTTTTAGTAACAACTAAGGTAACAGCTAAGGTAACCTAACAAATACATTCACCAGGGTCTTCTAGCTAAGGTAACAGGTCCCTATCAGGTGTGGTATGCAACTCTTGCAGTTTGATCCTTATGTGATTCAAATGAATACTTACATAATCAATGGGTGTTTGAGTTATTTGCAAGTGCTTAGCTAATTGGATGAACTATTACTAGGTGCTTAACAAGTGCCTGACTACTTATTGTGGTGATAAGTTGTTAACTAAAATAACTGTGTATCTGCAACAATCCCACAAGTCTTCCCAGTAATAACAGTGGGTGCCTCTGAACTGGAAATTAGTCAGGAAAGGACAAAAAGCAATAATGGAATATGGACTGACTAACCCATATGTACAGACATTATTGGATCATATTTTTACCAACGGATTAATGGCTCCCTGTAGTGGGTCAGGGACGGTAGTGATTTTCCACAGCAGCTCCTGCAGTGCTGTGCTTACTGTTGATATCAATATTATGACTACCGCTTGCACAACATCAGGGCTGTCCCTCCAGCATTCGTTCCCCCACCTTCACCAATAGCTGTGAGTGGGCATGATCTTGGGAGGGACTATGGCCAGGACAGCTGACCCAGGCTGACCAAGGAGATATTCCATACCATATGACGTCAGCTCAGTAATATAAACTGGGGGAGAGGAGCAGGAAGGGGAGGCGAGATTCATTTCTGGCATTCCCAAAGCAACCGCTACGCGTACTGAAGCCCTGCTTCTCGGGAGGTGGCCGGACATCGCTGCTGATGGGAAGTAGAGAGTAACAGCTTATCTGCTTTTGCTTTGCTTCCCGCGCGCGCGGCTTTGCTGCTTATTTATTAAACTGCTTTTATCTCAACCCACGAGACTCCCATCTTATTTTCTCCCCTTCCCTGGCTTGCTGAGGAGGTGGGGGATAAAGCGGTGTGGTGGGCACCTGGCATCCAGCCAGGCTCAAACTACCACAGCCCTTTTGGCGCCCAACGTGGGGCGAGATAATAGCAGTTTTACATTAACTCCATTGCAATTACAGTAAGCCAATGAGTGCAAAGTTCCCGTGCTGGTCACGGAGCCTTGCTGTTATGCAGCTTATCTTACACTTTCTAATGTTTGGGAACATGATGCTACTAACATTGACTATCTGCTGTGCTTTAACCTTAATAGCTTTGCTAAACTGGTTATATAATTTTGTGAAAAGGATGAAAGGGCCTGGGAACATGATGGCCCAAATAATAATAGCAAGTCTCATTCTGTTACTGATGAATTTAGTGTGCTGTGGGAGCTATCTTGTGGAGGCCATGGGGCAAAGCACCTCTTTCCCCTCAGCTCGGACTGATCTAGACAATTTTGTTACACAGACTTCCCAGGTCCTTAGTCACCCTTATACGAGAGTTTTAATATTACTAATTAACATGGTTGGTATATATCTTGTGGAATCTGGAGTCATCTGGGTATCAGAGAGTACAAATTTGCGATGGAAACATGTTAAAATGCCCCCTGAAGCGGCCAGTCCCTGGGTGGCAGGGTATGTGGATGAATTTAGGCAAATTCCTAGGACGGTTATCACCTCCTGTAACCTGGGATTTTACATCTGAACAGATAAAAAACCCTGCTTTACTGACACGCTACCTGATAGAAGGGTGTCTTACCTACCCTAATGAGGCCCATCAGGTTCAGGCACTATACTGGGGCCTAGCCTCTGCCTACCGAGCTGCATTCCAGTCCTCTCAGAGAACTATGATTGAAATGGAAACTCAAATGGTACCTGAGACCAACATAGTTGAGTCAGTCGCAGTCCAGCCCTCTCAGAGAACTATGGCCGAGGTGGAAATTCAAACTATACCCGAGACTACCATGGTTGAGACAGGGAACCAAACAACAACCACAGTGGCTGCCCCAGTAGTGAAAAAGAAGCAGTGGATAAGGAGGTCAAGTCCATATCATCGATTAGTAAGGGCAGAAGGGGAGGAAGAGGAAAGGCTAGAAGAAGAAACTGGTCCTTCAGTAAGGAGATCAGGAGAAGAAGTGAAAGAAATCGAAAAGGAAATGGAAACTACTCGGTCCCTCACCTCAACAGAACTTAGAGATATGCGAAAAGATTACAGTCGCCAGCCAGGTGAGCGGATTGGTGCCTGGCTGCTCCGATGCTGGGATAACGGGGCTGACAGTCAACAACTGGAAGGCAGAGAAGCCCAACAGCTAGGATCTCTTGCTAGGGACCGGGGAATTGACAGAGGCATTGGAAAGAAAACCTCAATTTGTAGTCTTTGGAAATGACTCCTCTCAAGTGTACGGTCAAGATACCCATTCAAGGAAGACCTTGTAAATGCCCGAGGAAAGTGGACTAGAGCTGATGAAGGGATCCAATATCTAAGGGAATTAGCTGTGTTGGAAGTCATCTATGGTGATCTGGATAATGCCGAGGCCTCCACAGATCCAGACGATATCCAGTGTACACAGGCCATATTGAGAAAAGTGATCCAGAGTGCCCCAGCTACATATTCTAATATCCTGGCAATGGTGTATCATCCAGACATGGACATACCAAGAGTGGAGAGGGTATCTTCTTGGTTACAGAACTATGAAGAGAGCCTCTGCACCTCCTCATCAGTGTGGGATGATGGCCTGACTGTCAGATCTGCCTCAAGAATTCAGTCATCCACTGCCCCAACCAGGGGAAAAGGAAGTCCCAGACGCAGGAGTACACCGCGAAATGAACTCTGGCTCTTTTTGCGTGGCCAAGGAGAGGATATGAGGAAGTGGGATGGTGAACCCACTTTTAAGCTGGAAGCGCGTGTACGTGAACTAAGGGGGAAGACAGCTGTTAGAAAAGGACCACCCAAGAGGGCTGTCAGCAGAGTGGCTGCCAAAACAAAAGAGGACAATCAACAATCTCCAAGACACAGAAGAACTGCAACTACTTCCTTCGATGCCAATGAGGAGACTTCAGGTCTGCAATTGCAAGGATCAGATAGCGAATACTCTGATGAAGAACAGAAATAGAGGGTCCCTGCCTCCAACCAGGAGGAGGAAAGGGATGACCGAATCTACTGGACTGTGTGGGTTAGATGGCCTGGCACTTCAAACCCACAAAGGTATAAAGCCTTAGTAGACACAGGGGCACAGTTTACATTGATGCCATCAAGGTATAGAGGCACAGATTCTGTCTGGATCTGTGGAGTGACAGGGGGATGTGAAGAATTATCTGTATTAGAGGCTGAAGTGAGCTTAACAGGGGACAAATGGAAAAAACACCCCATTGTGACTGGTCCAGAGGCCCCTTGTATTCTTGGCATAGATTACCTCAGGAGAGGGTACTTCAAAGACCCCAAGGGGTATCGATGGGCTTTTGGTATAGCCACTGTAGATACAGAGAAAATCAAACAACTCTCTAATTTACCTGGCCTCTCAGAAGACCCTTTTGTTGTGGGATTGCTGCAAGTTCAAGAGCAACAGGTACCAATTGCTACCAGGACAGTGCACCGGAGGCAATATCGCACGAACCGAGATTCCCTGACTCCCATCCGTGAGTTGATTCATCAACTGGAGGCTCAAGGAGTAATTAGCAAAACTCATTCCCCATTTAATAGTCCCATATGGCCTGTGAAAAAATCTGATGGAGGGTGGAGGTTAACAGTAGACTATCGTGGCCTGAACGAAGTGACACCGCCACTGAGTGCTGCTGTACCAGACATGTTAGAGCTCCAGTATGAACTGGAGTCAAAAGCAGCCAAGTGGTATGCTACGATTGACATCGCTAATGCATTCTTCTCAATTCCATTGGCAGCAGAGTGCAGGCCACAATTTGCCTTCACATGGAGAGGTGTCCAATATACCTGGAATCGATTGCCCCAGGGGTGGAAACATAGTCCTACTATTTGCCATGGTCTAATCCAAACTGTGCTGGAAACGGGTAATGCCCCTGAACATTTACAGTACATTGATGACATAATTGTATGGGGCAACAAGGCAGAAGAAGTGTTTGAGAAAGGGAAAAGAATAATACAGATTCTCCTGAAAGCTGGTTTTGCTATAAAAAGAAACAAAGTAAAGGGACCTGCACAAGAGATACAGTTTTTGGGCATAAAATGGCAAGATGGGCGTCGGCATTTGCCTATGGATGTTGTGAATAAAATAGCTACTATGTCTCAACCGACTAATAAGAAAGAAACACAAGCTTTCCTGGGCCTTGTGGGATTCTGGAGGATGCATATCCCAGGTTATAGTCAGCTTGTGAGCCCTCTCTTTAGAGTAACCAGAAAGAAGAACTGTTTTGAGTGGGGCCTTGAGCAACAACAAGCTTTTCAACAAATTAAACAGGAAATAGCTCGTGCAGTCGCCCTTGGGCCCATCCGTACAGGACCAGATGTGCAGAATATCCTCTACACTGCTGCTGGAGAGCATGGTCTCACCTGGAGCCTCTGGCAGAAAACATCTGGAGAAACCCGAGGTCGACCATTAGGGTTTTGGAGCCGAGGATATCGAGGATCGGAAGCCCACTACACCCCAACTGAAAAAGAAATACTAGCAGCATATGAGGGACTTCGAGCTGCTTCAGAAGTCATTGGCACAGAAGCTCATCTCCTCTTGGCACCACGTCTGCCTGTGTTACACTGGATGTTCAAAGGGAAAACCCCTTCTATATATCATGCAACCAGCGCTACATGGAGTAAGTGGATGGCGTTGATTACACAACGATCTCGACTGGGGAAATCTAATCGCCCAGGAATCCTGGAAGAAATCATGGACTGGCCAGAAGGCAGAGATTTTGGAGCATTGCCTGAGGAAGTAGCTCGTGCCCAAGAGGCACCACCATATAATGAACTATCAGAAGATGAAAGGCATTATGCTTTGTTTACTGATGGATCCTGCCGCGTGGTAGGAAATCATCGTAAGTGGAAAGCTGCTGTGTGGAGTCCCACACGACGAGTTGTTGAGGCCACTGAAGGAGAAGGTGAGTCAAGTCAGTTTGCTGAAGTGAAGGCTATCCAACTAGCTCTAAAGATTGCAGAACGAGAGAAGTGGCCAGTACTCTATCTTTACACTGACTCCTGGATGGTGGCTAATGCTCTATGGGGATGGCTACAGCAATGGAAGAAGACCAACTGGCAGCGCAAGGGTAAACCCATCTGGGCTGCTGCATTATGGCAAGACATTGCTGCTCGGGTGGAAAATATGACTCTGAAAGTACGTCATGTAGATGCTCATGTGCCAAAAAGCCATGCCAATGAAGAACAATGGAATAACCAACAGGTAGATAAAGCTGCTAAAATTGAACTAGCTCAGGTAGATCTAGACTGGGAGCGTAAAGGTGAGCTATTTATAGCTCGATGGGCCCATGAAACATCAGGACATCTGGGAAGAGATGCAACATATAGATGGGCTCGTGATCGAGGGGTGGACTTGACCATGGAAGCCATCACACAGGTCACCCATGAATGTGAAACGTGTGCCGCAATCAAGCGAGCCACACGAATCAAGTCTCCCTGGAACAGAGGCCGATGGCTGGGTTTTCAGTATGGTGAGGCCTGGCAAATTGACTATGTTGGACCACTACCACGAACACATCAAGGCAAGCAGTATATACTCACCATGGTGGAAGCAACTACTGGTTGGTTGGAAACATACTCTGTAAACCACGCCACTGCCCGAAATACTGTCTTGGGTCTTGAAAGGCAAGTTTTGTGGCGACACGGCACTCCAGAAAGAATTGAATCAGATAATGGAACTCATTTTCGAAATAATCTCATAAACTCCTGGGCAAAGAAACATGGCATTGAGTGGATATACCACATCCCCTATCACCCACAAGCCTCTGGAAAGATTGAGAGATATAATGGGTTACTAAAGACCATGTTGAGAGCACTGGGCAATGGGGCATGGAAGCAGTGGGATAAAAATTTAGCAGAAGCCACTTGGTTGGTCAATAGCAGAGGTTCAACTAACCGTCCTGGTCCTGCCCAAACAAAACCACTACACACTGTGGGAGGAGATAAGGTCCCCGTAGTGCACCCAGGGAAATGGCTGGGGAAAACAGTATGGGTTGCACCTCCCATGGGAAAAGGCAAACCCATTCGTGGGATTGTCTTTGCTCAAGGGCCTGGGTGTACTTGGTGGGTGATGAGAAAGGATGGGGAAACTCGATGTGTACCTCAAGGAGACTTAACCTTGGGGGAAAAATAACCTGTTATGTGAGTTATCTGTTGTAGATGAACTTTGCAAGAAAAACCGGACAAGTGGACAAACCAAGCCGGTGCTGGTGCCCAACACTGAACATACTGTTTCCCCTGGCCTGGATATCCATCTTGATGGATGAGACAGAAGTTATGACCTGCTCCAGTGAACATCTACAGAGGATGAAAGATATAAGAATGTTGTTTGTTTGTTTGATGCAAGATGCAAGAGGGAATACAAGAATGATGTTTGTCTGTTGAAGAGTGGGGGTACTGGTTAATGAGAGTATATAGAATGTATATGGATTGTTAAGATGGTTTGTCTGAGCATGACTTAAATGGTATGGAATAAGGGGTGGAGACTGTAGTGGATCTGGGATGGTAGTGATTTTCCACAGCAGCTCCTGCAGTGCTGTGCTTACTGTTGATATCAATATTATGACTACCGCTTGCACAACATCAGGGCTGTCCCTCCAGCATTCGTTCCCCCACCTTCACCAATAGCTGTGAGTGGGCATGATCTTGGGAGGGACTATGGCCAGGACAGCTGACCCAGGCTGACCAAGGAGATATTCCATACCATATGACGTCAGCTCAGTAATATAAACTGGGGGAGAGGAGCAGGAAGGGGAGGCGAGATTCATTTCTGGCGTTCCCAAAGCAACCGCTACGCGTACTGAAGCCCTGTTTCTCGGGGGGTGGCCGGACATCGCTGCTGATGGGAAGTAGAGAGTAACAGCTTTATCTGCTTCTGCTTTGCTTCCCGCGCGCGCGGCTTTGCTGCTTATTTATTAAACTGCTTTTATCTCAACCCACGAGACTCCCATCTTATTTTCTCCCCTTCCCTGGCTTGCTGAGGAGGTGGGGGATAAAGTGGTGTGGTGGGCACCTGGCATCCAGCCAGGCTCAAACTACCACACTGAGTATTCAGAATATCTTAGGATAACTTGGGGTACTGTCGTGGTTTGGCCCAGCTAGCAAAGAAGCACCACAAGAGTCTCTTGTTTGATGCCCCCCAATCACTCCTACCCTCCTTAGGATGACAGAGCCCCCAACAAAATGGGAGGAAAAAGATAACCAAGGTTGTTGTGCATTGAGACAAGGGCGAGGAGGCCTTGCTGCCAATTACAGTTCCGGGCAAAACAAACTCCACTACTCGACTTAGAGAGGAAAGTAGGAAAGTTTATTCTACTACCTACAAGAACAAAACAAAAAGAGAGCAGGATTATGAGAAAATTACAACCAGCACTTTAAGGTCTCCCTCCCCCATCCCTCCTTTCTTCCTGGGCCCAGCTCACTGGTCCCAATATCTCTACCTCCTCCCCCCTCAACAGCTCAGGAGTTGGGGCGGGTAGGGAACGGGGGATGTGGTCTTTCACAGATGGGCTCTGCTGCTTCTCTCTTCTCAGATGAGAACGACTCCTTTGCATTTTTCCCCTGCTCCAATACGGGGTCCCTCCCCTGGGACACAGTCCTTAACAAATTTCTTTGGTGTGGGTTCTTCCCAGCAGCTCTGGCTTCCCCTGATATAGGATCCCTCACATGGGACGGTGTCCTTAATGAATATCTCTGGCGTGGGTTCTTCCCCACAGTTGCAGCTTCTGCAGATACAGGGTCCCTCCCACAGGGCATGGCCTCTTCTGGGCATAATTTTAATGAGTTTCTTTGGCGTGCATTCTTCCCCACAGTTATAGCTTCCAGGACAGCTCCCCCAGGACACGGCCACCTCTGGCCATAGTCACTGCCCCTGATGTGGGGTCTTTAGCAAATGAGTCTCTGTCCCTGATGGGGGGTCTTTAATGAAATGCAAACAAATCACTGCTTCA
Source organism: Colius striatus (assembly GCF_028858725.1). Classification (NCBI taxonomy): domain Eukaryota; kingdom Metazoa; phylum Chordata; class Aves; order Coliiformes; family Coliidae; genus Colius; species Colius striatus. The sequence goes on along the minus strand of NC_084789.1, from coordinate 13,255,318 downwards.
CCAGTCCTCTCCGTAGAATGCAGGGGAGTCTGCTCCAGCACATGTCCTTCTCTCTTTCCTCACTGACCTTGGAGTCCGCATGGTTGTTTCTCTCTCTCTTCCCACTCCTTGCACTACCACCAGCCAGAAAAGAAGAAGGGACAAAAGAAAGAGGAAACAGGAAGAATCCTCTTCTGGCTTCTTAAAAAGTTGATCGTGGAGACGTCTAATTTGCTCAGCCCCAGAAGTGGGTCTGGCTCAGAGCTGGGGAGAGTTTCGAGTAACTTCTTACAGGAGCCATCTTTACAGCTCCTTCCCCCTTACCAGAAATGGCTGTCATGTCAAACCACGACAGGTACACACCCAAAAGATGCAGCAGTGCTTCAGGACAGATGACATAATTTAAAATGTTACTATAATTCACATATATGTTAGAAAGTCATAGGAAACTCAGGAAAGTTCACATATATTACTTGTTTGTTTTTTTATTTTTAAAGAAGAGGATAATAAGGAAAATAGGGACCCACATGCACCCAAAGGAAGGAGAGACCACTGCAGTCCCAACTCTGCAGGCAAGGTGAAACACAGAGCACAACCCCAGCACCAGCCCTTTCAGGCTTTATCCTCCCAGCAATGCCCTTGCTTTGGCTTCTTCCCAGCTCCTCCAAGGACTGCTCTGCCCCAGGAGAAAATATTTACTCTCCAAAGACTATCAGGCATTGCACAAGGTAACACTGAGAGCTGCAGAAACCCCAATGCAGATAAAGCCCTGCTGGTGCTTGGATGATGCCTTGCTGCATCTACTTCCACTCCCTTTCAGGTCAAACTACATCTTGCAGGTGACAAGAGGATAAAAAAAAAAAAATCTCGAGTTTTCAGGATAATGCTGCTGACTTGTTTTTCAATCCCTCTTTCACCAAGTCCCTGCAGTGCTGCCAACCTCTGATCCCATCAGGTGATTTACCCAGGAAGCTTAGAAGTAAGCCCTGTCCTTGCCAGGAGGCACAAAGTTATATCAGGTTATTCTCTGCCCAATGGGGATCACAGAGGCTGGGCATAATTTTAATGAGCTTCTTTGCCGTGCATTCTCCCCCACAATTACAGCTTTTGTGAATATGATGTCCCTCCCACAGGACATGGCCTCCTCTGGCCATAGTTACCACCCCGCCATGGGGTCTTTAATGAAGAGAATCACTGCCCCTGGCATGGGGTCTTTAATGAAATAAGTCACTGCCCCTGACGTGGGTTCTTTAGCAAAATGGGACTCTGCCCCTGATACGGGGACTTCAATGAAATGCAAATGAATCTCGGCTTCACCAGTCCTCTCCTTAGAATGCAGAGGAGTCTCTGCTCCAGCACACCTCCTCCTCTCTCCCTCACTGACCTTGGAGGCATCTAAATGGCTCAGCCCCAGAAGTGGGTCTGGCTCAGAGCTGGGGAGAGTTTCAAGCAACTTCTTACAGGAGCCATCTATACAGCCCCTTCTCCCTTACCAGAAATGGTTGTCATGTCAAACCGTGACAGAGGCTTTCAGACACCACAGGAATGAGTCCCAACTTCAATATACAGGAAGAAAATTAAGTTTATGAATGAAGATGTTGCAGATACAAAACTATTTTAGTCAATAACCTAACACCACAATAACTAGCTAAGCACTTGCAAATAGTTTAATCACCTAACAATTAAGTAAGTACTTGTTTAAATTGCAAAAGGCCCAAACTGTAAAAGTTGAAAAAAATCTGTGCTTGCCTCAAAAGGGAGGGGAAAGCACATACCATGCATGGGAGACATTTACATCTGGCCATAATAGGATAAGGGCCTGGCAAGATAAGGATCTGGCCCGTATACCTATCAGGTGAATTAATCAAGGTCCTCTCTTATCTCATATATGCCAAGCAAATAGATTAATATCTTCTCATCAGCTTTTAACCAATCACTATGATGTTGGAAATTTTATAATAGTCAGGAAACAATCAAGGTAAATGGCAAATTAAGAGATGGACATTATATGCATGCTTTTGTTGATAAATGTAGTTCTTTGTTTGAAATGTATAAAAACCTTGAAAATTGTAACTAATGCAGGAGCATGATTAGAGGATAAATCCTCCATGTTCCCCATCCTCCCCCCCCACCCCCCCCCCACCCCTCCTTGAAGCAAGGAGGAGGCTGAGGCAGCGTGTGAAACTGCAAGGCTTCTCGCAGAAAACTACAGCTGGCTTTTAGAGAAAGGACCAATTAGAAGTACTATAAACACGCTAGCTTTGCGGCTGATTGTAAGGGTCTGATGCTTGTTAGTAAAATTTGAGTTATAGGCTGCCCGCAGGGGTCATGGACATACCAGCTATCCACATGCATTGAGCCACGGTATCCCTCACACTAGTCTTAGGGAGGGGGAGAGCATGGGGTGTAGAAGATATGAGTATAATGGTCTACTGAGTCTCTCTTGCAGATTGATGTGTTTCTCGGAGTGCTCACCGTGATGCAGATCAAGATGGAGTCAGGATTGAATAGTGAAGTGGAACACGACCACCACCTGATCATATCTTCCTGCAATTGACTCAGCTAGCATATGTGCTGGGCAGACACGTTATGTATCAGCCCATGCCACAGGACACTGGAGTCATCGAGCATGGGGAGCGGGAGATGTGGTAGGCGTCTGGAAGATCTCGGGTTATAACATGAGAGGTAAAAGGTACAGTAGAGGTGGGCACGGGGTGGAGTGAGAGGAGGTGCTGGTGGTGGCAGATGTGAGCACATGGTGTAAACAAGGGGTTGAAGTTTGGCAGATGGATGTCACTCATGTGGCAGAGTTTGGAAGACTAAAATATGTGCATGTAACCATAGACACATGGAGCAAATTCGTTTGGGCAACAGCACAGACAGGGGAGAGGGCCATACATGTGGAGCGTCATTTATATAGTTGTTTTGCAACAATGGGAATTCCTCAGAAAATAAAGGCAAAAAAGGGGCCAGCCTATATAAGTAGAAGCATAGAACAGTTTATGAGGCAATGAGGAGTTAAACATGTAGCAGGGATTCCCCATTCCCCCACAGGACAGGCCATAATAGAAAGAGCTAATGGGACTCTAAAAAGATATCTTGGTAAATATGGGGATGTTAAAGACCCACATATGAAATTGTTAAAGGCCTTATTTGTTATGAACCACCTGTGTGTGTTTGGGGAACAGAAGCTACCACCTGTAATAATACATCATAATCCAAAGGCACAAAAGGAGAGAAAGAAAGAAATATGGGTTAAATATCGTGACCCTAAAAGAGGGATATGGCAGCCTCCGGCCAAAGTATTATACTGGGGACGTGGGTATTTGTGTGTTGATTCTCCCACAGGATCCATTTGGGTGCCAGCCAGGTGGACAAGAGCTGTCCTTGAAGCTGCGGAGATCAAACCATCTGACGAAAAAGGACGGGAAGAGATTGAAGAATAAATACACCCTCGTCTTGTGGTCATTGGAGGACTGGCTAACAATCAAAAGACTGAAGGTTATATAACAAAAAGACAGTGAATTTAATGAATAATGTGGTGTTTTGTTATAACCATAGCTTTTAGTGTAACTATCATTGCTAACAGCTTGACGCATTTTAATCAGCCTAGAGATAATATTTGGATAACCTTTGCTAATCAAACTGGTCAATCATCTCTTTGTCTTAGTTTGGGAGGGGTTACTAATTCTTTGATAGGATTGTCCATGTGGAATCCGGAGGAATTTTGTGGACTAGTAGACAATAACACCTTGTGTAATAGGACGGGGCTGAACACAATTAGCGATGATCACGATCATTCCGATGGGAAAGGTCAATGTGAGATAATTAAGTCCCTTAATACCACATTAGCCTCACCTCCTGAGGAAATAGACCTGTTTGGAAGTGCCAATGCAAGCTTTGGTACTAATGGAACTGGGGGAAATTGGGTAAGTTTTATGTCACGGAATATCCATAACTTTAATAGAAATCAAAAATATTGTGCCACCTTAGACTCTTCTTTGAAGTCAGAAACAGTATTTAAGCAATTGTATTCCAGATGTAATGACTCTAGTATTACATCACCAAAGAAATTGCCCATGGGTATATTTTTAATCTGTGGAGAAAGGGCCTGGAACGGAATACCAGTAAATCCCCCGGGTGGACCCTGTTATTTGGGGAAACTCTCTTTATTCCACCCTAACTTAACCACGCTAATGCAGCTTGCTGACCATAATAATAGCTCCCACAAAAAATGTAGTTATTATGAGTTTGATTGTACTGATATTGGTCCCCCACGATTTTGGAGTGAACAGAAGCAAGTCATAGTTGTCACCCTTTTTGCCAGGAGGAGCAGCCAATAAGGCCATGAACTTGACTAAACAGTCAGGATGTTGGACTAAAGATGAGTTAAATAAAACTTCAGAAATGATTGATATGTTAACAGCTGACGTTCAAAGTGTAAATCATGTGGTGTTATAAAATAGAGCTGCCATAGATTTTTATTATTAGCCCATGGACATGGATGTGAAGAATTTGAGGGCATGTGTTGTATGAACCTGTCAGACCATTCCACCTCGATACATGCCAAACTGAAAGAACTTCAACAGGGATTACATCAGTTGAAACAAGAAGAGGGATTAGGACTTGAAGGATGGCTTAAGGGATGGGGAATAGGCCCTTGGTTGCGAAATGTTATAATGTATGGAGTTGGCTTTATGGGTATTGTTTTATTTATATTGTTAGTGTTTCCCTGTTTTATAAATTGTATTCAACGGACAATAGAAAGAACATTTGAGAGGATGTGGCAGGCTAATATCATTTTCCAAAAAGAAAACGGGGGAAATGTGGGGAGTTTTGTGGAGACTTGGCTAGAGAAAAGAGGACATGATAGAATACAGCTGGTTAGGCAGTAAGCATTAAGTGATAAGCTATTGGACTCCTGCTCAAGGCCGTGAGAGCAAGAGAGCTGTATGACAACAGGATGAAAAAGCAGGAGCTTAGTTTGGGTTAAGGAGCCACAAGTATCTGGTGTATGTTAAAACAAGGGCGAGGTTTGCATCTAACTGGGAACCAATGATGAGCTTAGCTTTTGCAATATGTATGAGCCTGATTATTGTATCTATAACAGAGTTGTATCTTTGCAAATAAAGTTGAGACTTGTTGCACTACAGGGTGGGCTTGTCTCCCGTCGTCTTCAGCATAAAGGTACATGAAGAAAACATAAATATTTTTACCCATGGCCATGAGTTTACAACAAAAGGTCAATAATAGCTACATCGCTGAACAATATAATACAAAAATACATAAATTCAAAATTAACATAATCTGATATATGTTGCTAGGAGGGACGCATACTGGCAAGAAGGGATGAGTTCTCTCTAACTCCACTGATATTTCTGTTTCCTGAATGTAGTTTCAGACTTTTCTTCAACTTCTTTAACATGCTTATCGTGAGCATTATCTGTAAGTTGGAAGTATCTCTTCATCCGTAGAAAACACACCATTTTTGCTTTCAAGTTTCCATTGGCTGTCTTGTTAAATTCTTCAATTCTTTTAATGTGATACCGATTGCTGGAGGAATTTACAGCAGCATATGTGGTGCCACAGTTGACGGTTTATCTTTTAATAGGGTGATTGATTGAGGATGGATCACTTGGTTCTTTCCTCAAGACTGTTTTTTCCATTGGTCTAACAGTCATTAAGTCCTTTTGGTTGATGTGGCTTTATCCATTTTGCCGGAACCCACCAGGGACCTTGATCTGTAATGACACAAGCATAGCCTCTTCCCCACGTTAATAGATCTGCACTGTCGCTTGTTAAGGCTGTGGCCCAAACAATGGCCGAATAGGTATCAATGGTGACATGTATTTGTTATATCGTCCAAAGGGAGCATAGACAGTGATATCCGATTGCCATATTCCTAATGGTGCCAGACCACTGGGATTGACTCCTACTCCTAGGCCGATTTGATTCTGGCATGCAGGGCATGTGGAAACAATACCCTGAGCATCCGATATGGTCAGGTCAAACTGCTTTGCCAGCATTTTCGCACTTTGGTGAAAAAAATCATGCGACGTTCAGGCTTAAGAAAATTTGTCAATGATTGGCCCCATAGGTATCAATAAAGAAGCTGCTACTATCTTGTCAACAATTTCATTGCCAACTGATAGGCCATCTTTTAAGCCCGAATGGCTTCAAATATGTCCAGTATAATAAGCAGCTTGACATTCATTTATCTAATGCCAGAGACACAGAAATAAATTATACAGATTCTGATTAGAGATTTCTTTCAACAACCCTCTTTCTAATTGAGTGACGGCATCAACCACATAGAGGGAATCAGAGATGATGTTTAATGGGATGTCTGGCCATTTCTCAAAAGTTTTAAATACAGCCATCAGCTCCAGCAGTTGAACTGAACTGCCTGGGGAGTGAACAGTTCTGCCATTTTCCATTCTCCCACCAAACCACCCCTGCTTTGGCTTGGATCTTACTTGCGTCAGTAAAAACAGTCAGGCCTTTAACGGGTACTGCTGATCTCAATAGCCGGTCTTCCATTTGAAATTTAACAGAAAACAATTTATGGGCCAGATAATGATTATTTATAGTCCCTGGATATGACAATAAGGCCCACTGTAATTCATCAGATTGCTGCAGTGCCCAGTTCAAGAATTCATCTGTGAGAGGAACGAAAATGACGTTTGTCTCAATCCCTGCTATTTCTAGCAGACGTTTCCTGGCCTTAACTATTATTTTTGCAATTGCTTCTAGTCTTGTGATAATTGTTTTTTGCAAATTATATGGCAAAAATATCTACTCCAAGATCCTCAATGGGTCTTTCGCTACTGAATCCCATTGCATCAAGACTGCCATTAC